>NC_048293.1:24241767-24281767 GCF_009762535.1 Notolabrus celidotus
AACGTCCCTCCCTGTTTGCTCTCTCCTGCATCTCGGGCCCTGTAAGGTGTTTGTGTAGTTTGTCGTGTTGTTGTTGTGTACGTATTGATGTTTGTGTGTTGTTGTGTTGTTGTTGTGTGTTGTTGTTGTTTACTGATAGTAAACGTCCCTCCCTGTTTGCTCTCTCCTGCATCTCGGGCCCTGTAATGTGAAACAAACTCAGTCCCAGGATGTTGGTTCTCTCCCTACATTACAGATTGTGTTGTTGATGTGTAGTTCTGTTGTTGTTGTTGTTTGTGTTTATGTGTTGTTGTTTACTGATAGTAAACATCCCTCCGTTAGCTCCCTCCTGCATCTCAGGCCCTGTAATGTGTTTGTGTAGTTTGTCGTGTTGTTGTTGTGTACGTATTGATGTTTGTGTGTTGTTGTGTTGTTGTTGTTGTGTGTTGTTGTTGTTTACTGATAGTAAACGTCCCTCCCTGTATGCTCTCTCCTGCATCTCGGGCCCTGTAATGTATTTGTGTAGTTGTTGTGTTGTTGTTGTGTACGTGTTGATGTTTGTGTGTTGTTGTTGTTGCTGTTTACTGATAGTAAACGTCCCTCCCTGTTTGCTCTCTCCTGCATCTCGGGCCCTGTAATGGGAAAAAAACTCTGTCCTAGGATGTTGGTTCTCTCCCTACATTACAGATTGTGTTGTTGATGTGTAGTTCTGTTGTTGTTGTTTGTGTTGATGTGTTTTTTTTTACTGATAGTAAACGTCCCTCCCTGTTTGCTCTCTCCTGCATCTCAGGCCCTGTAATGTGTTTGTGTAGTTTGTTGTGTTGTATACGTGTTATTGTTGATGTGTAGTCGTTTGTGTGTAGTTGTTGATGTGTTGTTGTTGTTGTTTACTGATAGTAAACGTCCCTCCCTGTTTGCTCTCTCCTGCATCTCTGGCCCTGTAATGTGAAACAAACTCAGTCCCAGGATGTTGGTTCTCTCCCTACATGAACAGATTGAGTTGCAGCCGTTGAGCCGACCTGCTTTATCAAATGAGCCAGAGCCCTCCAACACGGCGTTCCCATCCTGCCGCTGTCAGACATGTCGAGATGGGTTGTAGATTCATAGTACAAAATCATATCCAGCAAGGACGCCGCTCCCTGCGAGAGAAACACAGTGAAGAAGGAGAAATGAAGAAAGCTGGGCTCCAAATTTGACAGGAATGTTATGAAGTTCTTTCTGAAGTCAAAAAAACGGGCTCTAATCTGATCCGGGCGAGGCCTGAATATGAAGCTGTGCTGGAATTGGAAGACGAAGATGAAGAAAATAAGTTTTGCTCATAAAACTCACATTTTCTTCCAGTTGTGCCGCCTGCAGATTGATGAAATCAAAGTGCAGCGATTTGAGGACGGCTTCCAGAGCTTCACAGGAGCGCTGGTCTAATCGCTCACCTTGATGGAGGAAAGCAATCAAACAGGAGATAATTGGAGGCTGTTTGCTAACAGGCAAAATTACACCACTGTAAATGTGCTTTATCCTTTCTCTACAAGCAACGCCTCAGCAGAAATCACGACAAAACAACTTCCTTTATACGCTGACTGTGTGTGTCTGTGTGTGTGTGTGTATGTGTGTGTGTGTGTGTGTGTTCTTTAATAAAGTTCTGAGATGTAATCAGAAACACAGAAACAGAATAATGATGACAGGAGGAGCAGTTCTCTGTGAATGCTGGAGTGCTTCATTGATTACTGACTGCAGCAGAACAACAACCAAATCAATAAGAAACAAAAAAGTCAACTTCCAAAAGGTCTAAATATCGTCTGATTACTTCACCTGCACACACACACACACATTCACACACACACGCTGGAACACAATGAGCGTGTGTTTATTCAGAGGCAGGAGTTCAGGAGTCAGGTCTTTAATATTTACAGAGGATTACAGCCTCACACCGTCTCTACAACACCTCTGTTCTTACAGGTGCATTACAATAGGAGGGAATATTTAACCATTAAAGTAAATAAAGCAGGAATAACCTTCAAAAAACCAAAGCAGCCCTGTTAACCTTCATGTTCAGATGTTACAGCAAAATAAACATGTTTACAGTCTGGTTCAAAAACACAGTTTGGGTTCAGCTGTGCGAGGTTATTTTGTTATAATTAGGTGATGTCATCAATTAATCACCGATCCGAAAAGCTAGATTGGATATCGGTGACAAGGGGGGAGATATAGTGCCGATCCATATGGCAGATCTATTCATCTCAGTTCTATGCTTTTCTGTGTTTACAACAGCAATATGCGTCGCCTAGCTCCAGCCGGTCTGTGCATTTTTTTCCTGGTGGAGCATGATGGAGGATAACTACAGAGGCTCTGCAGTTTAGATGCATGTCATGCGTCTTTTGTGGTTTTCAAAGTCAGAAAAGCCCGAAGTTGCCAAAACATTATTCTTAGTTTAATCCTCACATTAAGGAATAGAGATTGTTAAATCAATACTTGGATCGGATCGGTTCAGTATCGGTATCAGTAGATACCAAAGCCCAGGTATCAGTATCCGTATCAGGACCTAAAAAGTAGGATCTGTGCATCCCTAGATTTTCTATCATCACGTGGAACAAACATCATGTGGTCTCATATTTCATTCAGCTTTCAGGGAGGTGTTTTTATTTTTATTTTTTTTTAACTTAGTTTTTATTCATTTTTCTTATCAACAGTACAATGTTGACACTGCTTTTCCCAGCTGTACAGTTACATTCGGACATTATGACAGAATTAGATAACACAAATACAATAAAGCAAAGTGTCCACTCCAGAGAATAAACATAAGAACAATAATACACACAGACAAATAAGTATAAGAATAAATGTTCATAAAAGTAAAGGAGAAATGAAAATCATAATTAAATATTGTAATCATGAAGAAATAAATTCTAATCCAATCGAAGATATCATGTGTCAAAGTACAGGTGCAAAGTCAAACCCAGGAAAAAATAATGCATGATCTTGGTCTGCACCTAAATTAAACATCACAGGGAGGTGTTTTAAGTTTAAAGCACATTTCCACAAGCACTTTTTGTCTCCGCCCCGGACTGATTCTGACCCGGTTGCGCTCCCTGCTGACAGCTGACCACGTTCACATGCTTATTTTTCTCAATAAGAACGAGTAGACAGAAAACTGGACTCTGTGAGACTGAAATATGTTTCTGTTCAGCCTTCACTTTTATGACTGTATGTCCGCAGAGATTATGAGCCTGCTCCACATGTTGATATTCAGCGTGTTTAACATTTTGAACACCTCAATGCGATCCGTAGATATTCAATACTGTTAGTTACAAACTTTGTGTCATAAAGGGAAATTTTAATTCAGGGGAAAAAATGCATTTTGCATTGTTTTTAACATGGAAAACATTCACATTTTTTTTTAATGATTAATCGATAATTGATCGTTAACATTTCCAAAGATCGATCACGGAAAATACTTGAAATGTACATCCCTAGTTATAATTCATCATTTAAAGATATTAATAATAAGTGTTTAATATAAATAATCAGGAGTGTGCTGACTGCAGTGACAGGCGGGAGCGATGTAGCTGCAGTCAGCATTTCCAATATGGCCGCCAAATATCTCTCCAGAAACCAACAGGTGGCGTCACTGAGGATTCATTCAGGTTTTATGGATTCTTTATTCTATTTTTATTTGACCTTCATTTTATTTGTGTTTATATCTTATTTTATTCCTTCCTCTATTAATATCTAACTTTCTTACATACTGTTTATAAGAGCTCTGTAATGACTGAATTTCCCTCCCTGGGATAAATGAAGTATTTCTGATTCTGATTCTACAAACTGTATTTAAGATTCACTGCAGGACTCTGAGTGATACCATATTTACAATAATACAGATGTAATATTTTTACTATTCATGATTTAAAGCCGTGCTTTTCCCTAAAGTTGTTTTCATTTACTCTGTCCTTCATTTAAGGACCTAGTGGAGGAGACATGCAGCTCAGGGAAGAGACCCGGAGTCGAACCAGTGACCTCTGAGGCCAGAGCACTTAGACTGCTCGTCCATCCTGCTCCTTAAACTCTGATTCATATATTCAGACTGTATCTGATGTTATTGTGATTTTAATCTGACACTGATAAACTGCACGGGTCTATTCCCTCTGTGTGTCCTCTCTTCGGTCTTTATTGAGGGTCAGAAACCTCAGGTCAGTCCTCTGACTCTCTCTGAGTGTTTGAAGGAGATCTCTGTGAGTAAACGTTAATCTGATGACTGCATTCAGTTATTCCTTCAGTGAGAGCATGTGTGTGTGTGTGTCCTCAGTGTGTGTGTCCTCAGTGTGTGTGTGTGTCCTCAGTGTGTGTGTGTGAGAGCAGCTCCTCTCTGTAAACTGATCAGGAGTCTCACTCTGATCAAACTGTGACCAATCAAACACGTGACTCTCTCCTGGTTTGAGTCTTATCTGCTCCGACAGGGAGGGGGGAGATAATTAGTCTCATAATTATTTAGGAAATGATTTCTCCTCTTTTAACAATAATCACTTAGCTGAGAGGAGCAGAGGGAGAATCTCAAATCCCATTTTTATAATCCGCCCTGCGTCTGCAAGATAATAAGGCAGCGACACCCGCAGTCAGAGTCATCAGTGCGTGACAGCAGCGACGCCCATCACGGCATCGAACGCACAACTTCACACTGCTGCTGCTGTGTGCGAACGAGGCTCCTGCTGAGGTTATCTATATCTGTGAGGACCAGAGACTGAAACTCTGTCCAAAGTTTAGAGTCAGAGGAGACGAGGATCTCGTCTGGTTTTAAATCAAAGATCTGATCAACAATCAATGCTGGAGTGAGTGTGGCAGGCTGAATTTATACACAACTCACCTGTCTACAGCAGGTGAAGGGTTAAAGGGAGGGTTAGGGGGTGTGGCCTCTTTGACTGACAGGTGGGAGCTGCTACTTGTCTGCTAGGAGTCCGAACTAAACCACTTGTAATCTTAATATCTTCTGAACCATCACGTTAGAAATGAATTCAGCCCGTACAGTGTGTGCTGATAGAGAAATAAGCTCCGTAGACTGAAGCTGTTTTTTGAACCAGGCTGTAAACATGTTTATTTAAAGATCGCCTTCATTGAATGGGTGTGTATGTGGTTTCCTGTGTTTCTGCAGCCAGCCTCTAGTGGACGCTTGATGAATTGCAGTTTATAACACTTCCACATGGGCTTCATATTTTGAGACCTGAGGTCGCCACTTGGTCACACTCTAATATTATTTATATGTTAGCACTGATTAGCAGCTAGCTGTGTCTGTGCTACCTAGCCTGTTAGCTCGTCCAGTGTTTGTCATGCGCTGGTTTATTCATGTCGGCTCATGCACGAGAGTCTCGTTGTTGTCGAGCTTCTCTAAGTCAGAATAACAAAGCTGAAAATTAAAACTCAACATTTGTTGATAATGTGTTTTTCTTTTTGTTATAATTGATTGTAAACTCTCATGCTGTATTAAAAGCAAGGGAGTGAAAATGAGTTTCAAGACGTGATTTAAAAGTATCCGGGGTGGGGGGCCATTTTGACTTGGGTGGGGAGCTCATTCCACAGTTTAGGAGCTACCACTGAAAAAGCTCAGTCACCACGAGACGCATCTGATCAGCAGACCTCAGTGCTCTGGAGGGGGCGTAGATGTGTATGAGGTCAGAGATGTACTGATATGCCAGACCATGCAGTGACTTAAAAACAAACATTGAAATCTTAAAATTAATTCTAAAATGGACAGGGAGCAAGTGGACGGATGCAGGAACGGGGCTGATATGCTCATACTTGCGGGGTCCTGTTAAAAGGCGAGCAGCCGCGTTTTGGACTACCTGTAAGCGAGGGAGGGAGGCGTGGTTAATGCCAGTGTAAAGTGCATTGCAGTAGTCCAAAGTAGGGATGCACCGATCCTACTTTTTAGGTCCTGATACCGATATTGATACCTTGGCTTTGTTATCTGCCGATACCGATACTAGCCGATCCGATCCTGGTATTGATTTAACAATCTCTATTACGATACGATACGATACGATACGATACGATGTACTTCATTGTCCCCGTAGGGAAACTTGTCTTTGACATCAGTGCTGCACGTTACCTGCTCCTACAAAAATCACCACAATGACACAAGAACACATAAATAAATAAATAAGAAAAGTACAATAAATAATACACATTCATACAACACACAGCATCCTCTTAAAGAGAGAGCACCATGACACTGTCCCCACCCTAACAGGCTATTTCCTATTTAAAACTCTAATAGAGGTTGGCACAAAGGAGTTTTTAAAACGATTCAATTTACACTTGGGGACTCTGTACCTTCTTCCAGATGGTAAAAGTTCATGCTGAGAGTAAAGGATGTGCAACGGGTCTCCAAGTATTCTCTGGGCCTGCCCAAGAACACACTGCTCATAAATGGCCTGTAGGGAAGGGTTGCCAGTCTTCCCTATGACCTTCATGGCAGTCTGCACCAGGCGAGAGAGTTAGGTTTTGAGCTGAACAGAGAGGTTACCGTACCATGCTGTCATCCCATACCTAATGATACTCTCCAGTACATTCCTTCTAATGTGAGGATAGAATCCTGTTTTGGCAACTTCAGGCTTTTCTGACTTTGTAAACTTAAACAAAGTAAACATTTTTAAACTGGCAGTATCATTACTCAAGAGATTATAAATGTGTACCAGCAGTTTGGTGAGTTAAAGGTGACGTATCATGCAAAATGGACTTTTTAATGGTTCTCTACCTGAAATATGTGTCCCTGTCTACAAACCCCCGAGAATGAAAAAAATCCATTCTGCCCCTGTTCTGATTTCTCCACCTTTCTGTAAATGTGTGTGAAACGAGACGTTTCAGACTTCCGTGTTTTTGTTACGTAACAACAATATCCGGTCTGTCACGGAGTCAGAGCTCGGAGCTTGTTCAGCCCATAAACTATATAAAATAATACTGAACCCCCCCTCCGTTTTTCATTACCTGCACAAATGTGTGGTAACAAGGAGCTTAGGAGGGAGGCATGCTAGTTGTAGGCTGTCTTAATAAACACAAAGGTCGGTTTTACTCCCCACGTCTGCAGATTTGAAGATCTAGTGGATGATTTTTATTTATCATGGATAAGTGCTAGCGCTAGTTAGCATAGCCACATAGCTACATGTCGTAGCTGTAGCTGTGTACCAAGACACATGTCAACATACTGAAAAATAAAACAACAAGAAACACAGAATCTGTGACTAATCCTTCAGAAAAGGTCCCGCTGCCTTTCTGGCAGAGGTCGGTTTTACTCCCCACGTCTGCAGATTTGAAGATCTAGTGGATGATTTTTATTTGTCATGGATAAGTGCTAGCGCTAATTAGCATAGCCACATAGCTACATGTTCATAGCTGTAGCTGTAGCTGTGTACCAAGACACACGTCGACATACTGACAAATAAAACAACAAGAAACACAGAATCTGTGACCAATCCTTCAGAAAGGTCCTGCTGCCTTTCTGGCAGAGGTCGGTTTTACTCCCCACGTCTGCAGATTCGAAGATCTAGTGGATGATTTTCATTTATCATGGATAAGTGCTAGCGCTAGTTAGCATAGCCACATAGCTACATGTTCGTAGCTGTGTATCAAGACACACGTCGACATACTGATAAATAAAACAACAAGAAACACTAAATCTGTGACCAATGGTTCAGAAAGGTCCTGCTGCAGGCGCCTCTCCGTCAGGATCAGATTCTGGATCAGATTCAGAGGGTTGAAGTAACGTGATCTCTGAGCAGCCGTGTATATTCAGCCAGCATGTAAACATTAGATCAACGTGCTGGACACCCGAGGGCACACCCACTTCCTGAGGGGGCGTGGTCAGAGAGAAAACAGAGTGTTCTGAGGAGGACTGAAGAAGAAGGCTTTTCAGGTATGACAAAATCTGATTTCAAAGTGTTTTTTTGAGCATAAACTTTAAAGACATGTTTTGGGGACCTCTTAGACCAATATATATTGATGTAAAAAGCGTGAAATGTCACCTTTAATCTTCATAACCAACAGATATTACAATTCAACTTTAAACCTCAGCAGTGGATAAGAGGAATTAAATATTCTGTATAAAAAAACTGCTTTAAATGAGAAAATAAGAAATATGTCAATGTAGTGTTTCCCACTGAGGTGAATAGATCTGCCATATGGATCGGCACTATATATTGGCCCCTTGTCACCGATATCTGATCTTGCTTTTTGAGTCCGATCTAGCCGATATCCAATACCAGGATCGGATCGGTGCACCCCTAGTCCAAACGGGTCAAGATAAAAGAATGAATGAAGCACTCAAAATCATTAAAAGATACAACAGATTTAATTTTGGATAAAAAGCCTCAGATGATAAAAACTGGTTTTAACTACTGAGTTTATCAAGTTTAAAATCGCTGTCCATTTTGATGCCAAGGTTTGTGACTATGGGTTTTACATAAGTCTGCAGGGAGCCCTGGTCTATAGGAGAGACACCACTGGCTCGACTGGGTCCAAACACCATGCCCTCAGTTTTATCCTCATTTAAATATAAGAAGTTAAAAGCCAGTGTGTTACATTCACTACTTAAATCAATTATAAGAGGCACCGCCATGTAAAGCACTAAACCCGAGGTGTCTTTGGGAGTGTCGCTGCAGCCTGTGAATAATCAGATTTATTTTACTGTTTGTTTGATTCTGAGGCATTAATAGAAGATCATTGTGGAGGATGTGATGTAGTCACTCTTTAATCCTCTCTCTGCTCTCTGACCAGACTTCTGTTTTAATAAACACACACACACACTCCCTCACACACACACACACGCACAGGCAGCGTTAATGCTAATGTACACATCACTACATTAAGATAAAGGAGGAGAGCATCTCTCCGACAGGGCTGCTCATTAACTGATGTCTGCGTTTATTCCAGTTAGCGTCTCAAATATTGATGGCATTAATGATGATCATGGAGATATTAATAGTGTTGTTATGTGTGTTTGTAATAACTGAACATGTTTCACTCAGAGCTTCGTAAAGTCCTCCATCATGTTTAATAATGACGGAGCGAGAGCTTACCTTTGAGATCCAGACATTTCACACCGCCACCTACACACACACCCTGCTGAGAGAGAGAGAGAGAGAGAGAGAGAGAGAGAGGTGTCAGGGAGAGGCGTGAACACACACACACACACACACACACACACACACACACACACACACACACACACAAACACACACACTGATATTTGGCATGCTCTGGCGTCCAATGAGCCTCCATCCAGGCTGCATGGATGGAGGCTCATTGGACGCCAGAGCATGAATTATGAATTTCACACAGTTTACCGCCGCCGCCGATGGTGACACGGCGTCCTAATTAACCAGTGTATAATAATTAGAAACAGCTGGTCATCAGTTGATGTGTTCATTTGCCAGAGCCGGCGTTCCACATACATCTAATCTGACTGCATCAATCAGAGCCGGAGGAGGAGGAGAGAGGATGCTGCAAACACGGGCGGTAGTTTGATTCTGCTGACGTTAGAAACACGGCGAGGGGAGCAGGTTTGATTTAGAGAGAGAGGAGAGTCCGTGATGTTTGTGCTTTCTAAATTCATCCTGGTGTCACCTCTGACTCCACACAGGTGATCTCTGCACCTTTAATGTGTCTGAAGGTCTCTTTAGAGCTGATGAGGGCAGGCGGAGGTGGAGGTGGAGGTGGAGGTGGAGGAACAACACGTCCAGGATTCATTTCACCTGATGGTTTATTATCAGACGATGTTTCTGTTTCAGAATAAATTCAAAGAGGAATTTAAAAATCAGAGTCAGTGAAGCTTCATTAAAGGACCACACACCTCCAGCAGGGGGCCCCAAATGTGAGCAGATTCTGAACACATGAAGCCCCTGCTTGCTGCTGCTTGTGTGTTTCTATAAAGGATGGAATTCAAAATGATGTTAAAGTTTTTAAATGTGATTCAAACATTTCTACATTAAACTCAGATTTTAAAGAAGTGCATAAACAATAAGAGAGGAACACAGTGAGGAAAAGTGTCCTCTCCTCTCTCCTCTGACTGACGGGTTTATTTCAGCACAAAATAACTTTCAGAATATGTGGACGCTCTGGATTAAAGTGGGCGGGGCCGGAGAGGTTTCTGAGCAGCGTTTTAAAATCCCGACGAGACAACAGTTGTGAGGTTGTTGCTTCTGTTTGATGAGATCTGAAAGAAACCACACCCGACGGCTGGGTTTGAGACTGAAGCACCTCGACTCTGCAGCAGAAATATGAGTACGTTTAGTTATAACTTATAATAATTTAAACGCTTCATATCCTCCTAAGTGCCAACAAATGTGCTTCAAATAAAACTGAGACAATCTGAATTAAATATTATCAGATTGTATTTAATTAAAACACAAAACATATTTATAAAAGACTAAATCAATGAATTCTAACATTTTATAAATTATCAGACGTCTTCATGTTTGAGTTTCTTTAGTATTCAGATTTAAAGCTTCTGTGTTTCTGATGTTTTTCTGTTTTGTCTTGAAGAATGAAACACGTCCCTGAAATCTTTGAAACCTAAAGTTTATAAAATCAGACGCTCGAGTTGTCAGGTTTTTATTTCAGATCAGATTAAATCTGCTTCCAGGATAAAGAAATATTTCCCCTTCTTGTTTCTGATGATTCCTCGCTGCTTGTTCTGACACAGACGTCTGATTCTTTTTATTTTGTGTTAACATTAATTCTGTGCTTTGTTGCCTCCTGTATCTCATCATCCTGTAATAGCAGTAAACAGAAGCTGAGCTCAGCTCTGCTCAGGACTCTGTAAACTCCTCGCCTCTCTCTCTCTCTTTCTCTCTCTCTCTCTGTCTCCCTCGCTGCATCGACTCGCCCCGGCTGCCTCCCCAACTCGCCCGCTTCCTTGTTTTGCGAGCGGCTCCTTGTTTCCTCTCGTAGCTAAATATGATTCATTGTTCAAAGGGACGAGCGGAGCACAAAAGGAGCCGCAGACAAAAAGACGGCGGCCATAATGTTCTCCTGTAAAGAATCAGACGGATCAATGGGACAATAATCGCTCTGTTTATGTGAACAAGAGGCTGCTGGGTAATAAGAAGAGGTGGCGGAGTTTCCCCTGTAATCATCTGAACCCAGACACACACACACGTCTGTGCACATATACATACTCATACACTGAGTGCTTAACATTGCGTTGGGTCTGTTTTCATAATCTGCAGGATTTATGATTTAAATTTAAACCTTCATCTTTAATGTGAAGAATAGAGTCTCCTGTAATCTGTAGTCTCCTGTAATCTGACATCAATGTGTTTAAATAAACAAAGAGAGTGAAAATCTGTTTTAATCTAAATTATGAAATTAAAATATGAAACATGAAGAGCAGCAACGTGTTTATTCTTTAAATACATGATCTGTCCCTCATCACACTGCTGAGTCTTTACAGTGAACTCATCATTGTGACCTCCTCTCACACACACACACACACACATGCACGCACACACACACACACACTCAAACAACTCTGAAGATCATTTCTCTTATTTTACTCGACTCCAGAAACTACAGACCTGCCTCCTTAAACCTGATCCTGACCCTGACCCTGGTGGACTCCAGAGTCAGCAGGGGAAAACCACAACCAGACCCAGAACCAGGACAAGTCAAGATCTTTTATCCCACATTGAAGGAACATATTTAAGAAAGGAGGACCGGGACCGGAGACTCAGAGAGAACAATAAAAACCAGGTCACAAACATCAGCTGAGATTTATTCTTCAGACGCTCCTTCTTTTCATCCTGTTCATGTTGTCGATGTCATTTAAGGAGATTAATTAATTTATAAATTGTTTTAAAAATTAAAGATTTGTATAGAAATAAAGAAAGTGTTTCCTCCTCCCTGATGAGGTTTCTTTGTTGAATCTCAACATCTTGAAGTGTGTTTCAGAGTGATTGAGTGTCTTTAAACAGTGAGTGAGTCTGTGGAGTAATATCTGACATTAAACTGAAGGAACGACAGAACCAGCAGCTCTGAGGAAACACAGTCTACGCCAGTCTGCAGGATCAGAGTCAACCTGTTAGACGTGCCCGAGTCCTCCACAGATACTTAGTCCTTTATTCTGTTTCACATGATCCTGTTTGTCACTGCTGCTCAACACACACGCTCTGTGAGAGATTTAATGTCTCTGATTATAAGTGAGTGCAATGATTCTGATTAAAAACCTTGAACAAGTCAAATTTTTTTACTGAAAACAACGTCACGCCCTCCGACCCAGAGACTCCAGCTCTCATCTGAGACACGGCATCAAAATGTTGATTTCATCCTGCAGATCGTCACTCCTAAGGTTTGTGAAGTTAAATCTTGTGAGCGGTGATTATGATTTAATTTACCACACTTTTACTTTTCTTTACATTTACAAACACTGACTGAACGCTCGGCTGCAGACTCTCTCTCTCTCTCTCTCTCTCTCTCTCTGTGAGGCAGGAGCGTGAGGGTTTCAGAGCTGCATCATGAAGCTTTTAATAAAAGTTTGCAGAAAAGCTTGTTCTGGTCGTTCTGTCCGGCTCGCTCCATCGTGCACTTCAGATGTTTGAACTTCAGGTTTTTTCTGCAGCTTCTCTTTAGTGAATCAGTCTCTGAACCAGGAGCTGATGGAGGACTCGAGGCAGCCCGCACCGCTTCCTGCAAAAAACTAAAGTTTGAATATTCTGCAGAGAGCATATTTAAGTGTTTGTGTCCGGCTCCCTCCATTCATCCCTCCTCTCTCTGTTCCTCCGTGTGTATTTCTGTCACCTCTCGTTTCTGTGTTTGGTCTGACACAACAATAAAAAAAGTGTGAGTGTGTGCTGGCGTCCGGCTGCTGGTGAGAGCGCTTTGTTTGTGGCAGCGAGCCAGCGAGTGACGCTCCGTAAGAATGTGCAAGAACCGTATCACACTCACAAACACGCACACACACACACACAAACACACATGGAGAGGAGGAAGAAGAGACACACAGATCTTCCTCCTCCTCTTCCTCCTCCTCCTCCTCAGTAGAAATCCAGCGGCTGTTTTTTTTTTTTTTCATCTTAATGAATTTCTGAACTCGTGCGTTCCCGCTCCGCTCGCCGCTGCAGCGTGTGAGGACGCACACCGAAGACGCCGTCTGCCAAATCTACTGATGTGTCAGGAGAGAGAGGACAAAATGGAGTGATGAAAAGAAAGCCTCACACACATACACACACACACACACACACACAAACACAGAGCGGGGGTTCTCTAAACTTGTCTTGTGCTGAAGTGATCTCTGCTGTTTCCTCTCTCTCTCTCTCTCTGAGATAAAAACAGTGTCGAGCAGCGTTTTCCCGCGCTGCACCTTTAATTAACTCACAGAAATATAAATAAATATAAATGTATTTTTAACGTGCATTTTCAGAGGGGGTACAATCCCCCCCCCCCACACACACACACACATTTTCCCTTTCAGCATCTTCCCTGCTCTAAAGGATAAATTATTTAAAATAACACGACCTTTTATCTCACACCCTTTGAAGGCAGCAAATTAAAAATGTAAATTGGCAGCTAATTAATATGCAAATGTATTCACTGGCTGTTAACAATTAGCAATTAAAGCCGCAGTGTCTAGAAAGAGCGCCGACAAAATTAGTAACTTCATTTATGATTTAAAAAGAGAGATCTAAAAACATACATGAAATTATAATTGACTTTCAGTTTTTCTGTCGCTGCTTTTGTTCGTCTGGAATCAGAGAGACGAGCGTTTACGGATTCATTAACGCCACTTTGTGTCAAATATAC
The DNA here is from genome assembly GCF_009762535.1 of Notolabrus celidotus. Classification (NCBI taxonomy): domain Eukaryota; kingdom Metazoa; phylum Chordata; class Actinopteri; order Labriformes; family Labridae; genus Notolabrus; species Notolabrus celidotus. Next base: position 24,255,526 of record NC_048293.1, read on the forward strand.
GGCCCCTTAAATACTGCATGTCACAAATAATGTACACACGGCTGAGGGACGAGGGCTCGCTCCCCCGCTGTGTGTGTGTGCGTGTGAGGGAGAGAGAGGATGTGGTCTGATGTGTGTGTTCCTGGTTTTGTTGAACATTAACGTCAGATTTAGGATCTGTGAGTCACATGAGACTGAAATAATCTGTTAATCTGATCCTGCCTCCGCCTGCTGATCGTCAGTGTTCATGATGGTTATTGATTTTATTTGACTGAGATGTTTTCTTCTTTATCTCCATCAGTTTACTGACTCACATCTGATCCTTAATTTAATCCAATAAATCAGAAAAAAGACTGAAAATAAAAACAAACAGAGAGAGATTAAATAAAATGGATATAAATAGAACAGAGAGATAAATAAAAAATGTGTCGACTTTAAATTTAACCTCTCTTCAGATTATTCAGATAAATAAAAAGTTCAATCCTGGTGTTTGATTCTTGTATTTACCCGTCACACACAGAGTTAAATAAAGAATAATCAGCATTAAAACATCAGTCTGTGATTTTACATCAAGTCTTAAATTTAAACTGTGTGAAAACAACTTTCAGTCTTTAAATTCAGACTGTGGAGAGAAACCAGGAGAGTTTCACTGTATGAATATATATCACATTTCAATGTTCTGTTTTTTTATTACAAAGATCTCTCTGAGGGCGAAGAAGCTTCATCAGAATCACAACCACATTTAAAAAAGACACGACACTCAAGACATCAAAATAAAAAAAAGAGACACGCAGCCTTTTTTAAAAAACACAGCATGCCTCTGTCTCTGCGTCTGAAGGCAAGTCTGTCAGGAGATCAGCGATCACATGAAGGTCGCTCTCAGAGAAACGTTTACTTTATAAAGTCTGAACAGAATCAGAGAACCCTGCAGACCCTGAGGTTTGTTTCTGCACGCTGCAGCTCCGTGTGTTCACGCGGGAGGATAAACTGTTCACGTCTGAGACCGAGCCACAAAGTGCCTGCAGGTCAAAGGTCATCAGACTGCTGCTCGTTACATAACGAACCCTTCATCCTGAAGCTCCTTTAAAGACTCATCACCACCTTCAGGAGATCAGAAGAGACTCCGAACGGCCTTCTACATACTACATATGAATGTAGGTACTGCCTACTACATACTGCGTTTGAATTTAGTCTGTAGTCTGACTGGTCTGTTGGATCTGGTCTGCAGGATGCTGGGCCACATGTTACTGGATTTCAGGTTACTGAAAGTAAACAATGGCCGAGCTGAAAGAGAAACTGCTTCTTTTGCATCACTTATGATTTAAAAAGTTAAGAAGCGGTTTATATGGAATTTAATAATTTACTCAGAAACTAAAAACTGAGTTTCCCCATCAAAATAGAAAATGTTAGCAGAGTGCCAACTGTTTGGCAACTGTTTGATGAGATCTGTTCTTTTTAGAGGTTCCTCTGCCTGGAATCAGCTCCCCACCATCATGAGAATGATCAAAAACAGATTTTCTTTTAAAAAGTCACTTAAACAAATGATCATGTAATCACTGTTTTGAAAGTCTTTGTTTTATTCATTTCTGGTGCCATGTGTTTGTGACGATTTTGTTTTTGTTTCCATTATTTGTAGTTTAATACTACTCATCGTTTATTTGCTCAGATACTTAGTTTATTTTCCACATTTTCTTATAATTGGCTGCTATTGCATCTTTGTTTTATGGATAATGTGTGATTTTAAATAATTGTTTTTCTTGTTTTTGTTTTGTTGTGTGGACCCCAGGAAGACTAGCAACCACAATGTGGAAGCTAATGGGGATCCTAATAAATGTAGAAAAATATAGAATATATAGTGCATTGTGGGAAACAGTACGTGAGAGAGACTGGTCCGATGCAGACTGTGAGTTTTTCCTGAATCAGTACACATACTGCAGATTTTGCTCTTTTTCACATACTACAAACTGAATTTTGGCCAAATCAGGACGCACTGCTAGGATAGTAGGCGGTTTGAAAACAACCTCAGTCTGGACCTCATGTCATTCAGCCCCTTTTCACTGCTCTGAAGTCCGTAACTTGCAGAGTCTTCAGGGTTCCCACTCTTTTCCAGAGATCATTTTCCAGGACATTTCATGGACATTTTCAGTGATGATCAAGCTGGTGTGACAGTCCAAATTGAGTTCCTAATTTAGTTCCTAAATAGTCTAATATGTTCCTCTCAGTGGGAGTCTACATTGAAGACGTGCAGTCTATGGCTATCCATGAAATCATCTCTGACATGCTTAAAAATGATGGCAAATTGATTATAGAATAATGCAACCGCAGATGTACAGCACTTCATTCGCGCAACCAAGTAACAATGATGGGCAACTCTCATCTCAGCTTTCTCTTTTCTCAAAAATTAGAAAATTAGCTAAGTAAAAAACAAAAGAGCCAGCACAGGAATCTGGAATCTTTACTGAAATAAATAAATAATAATCAGAGGATCAGTGCATAAATTGACCTTAATAGATCTGAATGACAAAAATGGCCACAAATGTTGAATGGGGATGTGTTTTTTTTAACCTTGTCAGGTCGCACGCAGTCATGTTGGAATCATTTTCCATTTGACTTTTTCTCCCATTTTCCAGATGTTTCGCAGTTCTGGAAAATTGGTCAACTGTTTTCCAGGTTTTCGAGTTTGGTCTTACTGTCCCGCTGGACACAGAATCACAACTGGTCTTGTCTTAACCGAAATGAACCCTTAAGTTATTTAATTCATCTCAGAACTTCTTCTCAAGGATTAAGACTCACACATTGAATCTTTCCTGTGTCGAGTCGCAGCCCGAAGCTGGCTCAGACTTCTTGACACCCCTGCAGGGTGCCTGTATGCCCAACATTTAATTGTAGATCCAAAATCAGGTTAAGTCCATAACGCCATACCTTGTCAGAAAATACCCAATTTAAAATATGACATTAAACAAACATAAGAATGGAAACATAAAATATTTTAAAATCTAAGATCAAAGTAAAAGTAGTTACAAAACTTCATTAAAACTTCTACAAAGTTTGTAGTTAAAGCTCCTGTGAGGAGTTTTTGAGTGGTCATGAAATGGACTGAAATGAACAGTGACGCCTCTTTATGACCTAGAAAAGCAAACAAGATTATTAGAGAAGGTATTGATCATTTCTGTTTTTTAATTTTAAAGCCTGAAATCGCTGTGAGAGGGTAGGTGTCAGATGAGGTGATTGACAGCACGTCAATAAAAACCACTTTTCTGCAGTAAATATTCTTAATGAGTGAAATAGTTGACTGTTAGTTGAAAGCAAGAGGAGATAACATAATTTACACATGTACAGGACAAAATAAGCAAGATCGCTTAGTCCACAGGGGGGCGCCAAAGTCAACACAAACAGAAAGTTAGTCACAGGAGCTTTAAAGAAATCAAAAGTAAGGTTTAAAAATGGGTTTGCATCAATTATTGAGCAGTGTGAGCAGCATGAAAGAGGAACGTTTTTAGTCTGGACTTTAAAGTGGTCAGAGTCTGGGTTTGTCTAATACTATCTGGGAGATTATTCCAGGTCTGTGCTGCATGATAATAATAATACTAATAATAAGGGGTTAAATATTCCTGCAGGACAAAGAAAGAGCGCCGTCTGTGCAGCTAATCAGAGATCAATTCTCTCACTCGCCATCAAACATGTTTCATCTGATTATTGATGAAGCGTCAGATTAAAGTGCTGCTGTGTTTTATATGAATATTACAGAGAATGGATGATCCCTGCTTCCTCACACTGCAAACCTGCAGCCATGATGAGTGTGTATTATCAGGAGTGTGTAGTCTATTAGGCGTGTTTATGGTTTCTAATGTGCCACCCTTTGTTTTAATGTATCTGCACACAAGTCCTTCCCTGTGATGATACCTACACATGAGGATCAGTTCCTGCACACACTTCTTCAAACATGCAGACATTTTAAATTGTTCACCTCAAAGATGTGCATAAGTTAGCTCTCTCAGATCCTGAACGTGCACCCTGATCCTGAAACCATGTGTGTGTTAGTTTGATGAAGAGGGAGGAGTCACTTCACCTCCAGCTGATCCTCCACATTCATCACGAAGCACTCCAACATCTAATATTAAACATGTTATTATATGATCAGGTGTTTATGATTCTTCACGCTTTGACGCGTGTGTGTGTGTGTGTGTGTGTGTGTGTGTGTGTGTGTGTGTGTGTGTGTGTGTGTGTGTGTGTGTGTGTGTCAGTGTGAACATTTGTTCTCTGTGTGTCGTCTCCTCTCTCAGTCCTGCTCTCTGACTTCATCCTGTTCACAGGAGCTCTCATGTAACATGTGCGACCACCCGAGTGTGCAAATCCATTTCAGACTAATAGTGCACCACCAATAGTGCATTACACACACACACACACACACACACACACACACACACACACACACACACACACACTTTAACAGCATTCAATTAGAGGCAGAGAGAGAAACCAGCGTTTATCTTCTCTCAGCTCTGCAGACGATGTAACGTACCAAACTATAAAAAGTGTGTGTGCGCGTGTATCGTGTTTGTGTGTGCATGTATCGTGTGTGTGTTCCCGTGGAGATCTTCATCCCGACCCGTGCTCCCTGCTCTCGCCACCGCACGCCATTTCTGATGCACTGCTAAGAGACCCGTTATCAGCGCGCCGGCCTGTAATGAGAGGAGCAACACATGTCCGGTCCTCCTGCTGCGCCCTGATACACCTCCACTCTACTACTTCCTCCTCCTCCTCCTCCTCCTCCTCCTCCTCTCTGTGCTTTTATTTAGTATGCAAACCCGCTAACAACCAACGTGGAAAAAGTGTGACACTTTGCTTAGTGACATTTACCTCTCTGCAGAGAGTGTGCGTGTGCGTGTGTGTGTGTTGGGGAAGGGGGAGCAATAACAATCAGCATGCATTTAATTTAAAAGACAGAATGTGTGTGTTTGTGTTTTTCCTAGTGCGTGTGCATGTGTGTGTGTGTGTGTGTGTGTGTGTGTGTGTGTGTGTGTGTGTGTGTGTGCGCATGTGTGTTGCAGACTTCCGCAGTGCAACATTAATGCTAATCAAAGGAGCTGAGAAAGCAGCGGTGGTCTGTAAAAACAGATTTTCTCTCTTGTCTTTGCCCCCCCTCCTCCTCTTCCTCCTCCTCCCTCTCCTTCGCTTCCTCCCCCCCTCCTCCCCTGCTCCCCCTTTCCTCCTCCCCCTCACAGAGGTTTATCCAGTGAAGTAGCATGAGTGTGGGCTGAGTCTGACCCTCTGAGCGTGCTGCACAGAGCCGTATTGTTGTGCAGCGGTGGGATGATAAATAATGAAAGTGAAGTTGGTGTAATTGATTTCTCTTCAGTCCACTCAGCTGAATAATCTGCACAGAAACCCGCGCTAAGCTCTTCATTAGAAGATTTGCCAACATGCAACTCATTCTCAGATTATTCTGCAAACACCGCGCACAGAAAGGAAACAGAGTCCGCGCGTGTTCGACTCTCAATCCTTTTGTGTTTGGAGGATTGAAACTAAAATGATGACAGCTTTTGTTCTCACTGAAATAAATCCATCAATAATAACCCCAGTTAACCCTCCTCACAGTCCTCACAGTCCTCACAGTCCTCTTAGTCCTCACAGTCCTCTTAGTCCTCACAGTCCTCACAGTCCTCTTAGTCCTCACAGTCCTCACAGTCCTCACAGTCCTCTTAGTCCTCACAGTCCTCTCAGTCCTCACAGTCCTCTCAGTCCTCACAGTCCTCAGTCCTCTGTCCTCACCTTCCTCACAGTCCTCTGTCCTCAAAGTCCTCTCAATCCTCTGTCCTCAAAGTCCTCTCAGTCCTCACAGTCCTCACCTTCCTCACAGTCCTCAAAGTCCTCTCAGTCCTCTGTCCTCAAAGTCCCCTGTCCTCACAGTCCTCTCAGTCCTCTGTCCTCAAAGTCCTCACCCTCTTCACAGTCCTCTCAGTCCTCACCCTCCTCACAGTCCTCTAAGTCATCTGTCCTCTCTGTCCTCACAGTCCTCTGTCCTCACAGTCCTCTAAGTCCTCACAGTCCTCAGAGTCCTCACAGTCCTTACAGTCCTCTCAGTCCTCACAGTCCTCTTAGTCCTCACAGTCCTCTCAGTCCTCACAGTCCTCTGAGTCCTCACAGTCCTCAGTCCTCAGTCCTCACAGCCCTCTCAGTCCTCACAGTCCTCTCAGTCCTCACAGCCCTCTCAGTCCTCTCAGTCCTCAGTCCTCACAGCCCTCTCAGTCCTCTCCTCTATTGTTCATCCCTCAGAGTCACTGAGGAGAGGGTGAAGATGTGTTAACGTTAGGTGGAGGGCTGTGAGGACGTCTTTACTTTGGGAGTGATGAAACGATTGTGACCTGATCACCTGAGTGACCTGCTGGTTCTAACATGTAACATCAAAAAGTTTGACTCAAAGTGAACTCTGACAGGAGAGAACAGAAAACAGAAACTATCAAACTAAAGACAAACCAGACTTTGGAATTTAATTTAAAGTTAAATTCTGTTTTTATTTCACTGAGTGTTTCTGATCAACCGATCTGTGACGTTGATCCTGATGTTCTTCAGAGAGCAGCGTCTCATCATGGAGAGCAGGAGAGGTCAAAGGTGCACGGCCTGCAGGTGAGTGAACTGAGCATGCATCAACATTTCTTAAATTATTAGGAATCATTATTTGATTCAGTCCTAACTCCTCACCTGTACAGGATCTTATCACATGTGTGAGGAGGGAACAGTCTTTATTCTATGGTTCATATATTTAAATGTATTAACTGATAGTTAATAAAAGCTGCTCTCTGTGGTCTCACCCTGCTTCAGCTCCCCTCGTGTTCCTCCGTCTGAATAAAACATCTGTGCAGACTCTGAGTTAAGTTTGTGATCTCAGGTAGTCGGAGGACATCCTCCTCGCCTCATGTTAGTGAACTCAGAGGAGCGTGAGCGGAGCGGCCTCAGACCCCGCTGGCTCCGGCGTGTTATTGTTTACCACTCCTATGAAGATGTCACCAACAGCAACACTGTTTTATCCACTTACTTCATTTCAAAGCAGCCCGCCCGAGGGTGCAATAAAAAAAGCTTTAAATAGTCTTCATCGCTGCTCCTCGGGGGAATCGCCCCGCGCATGAACAGACCTAATTTAATAAATTTGCTCTTTAGGCGTTCGTCTTATTACTGATTCATTCACAGGCAGCCCTTTTGGTCTAAATATTGCCCCTCTTAGCGAATGCTTAACCATACATATTTTACTCTTCAGGAGGACCACCTACATTCGTCTGCTCTGTAACCGGCTTCATTAGCACCTCAGAGATAATACAGCGGCTGTATGCTTAATGTAAGCACTGCTAACACTCTAATTTTCCACAAATAATTCCCCTTGATCTCCGCTCCAATTTATGCAGCGGGGGGAGCAGCGGGTGGAGGGGGGGGGGGCGCGTGCTCGAACACGGCCGGTCCAAGTAAAGTAAGTATGTACATAAAATGAATTATAAATGTGACGACGCTGTGTCTTCAAGTGGAGCAGAGAGAATAAGTGAGTTTATTACAGTGTGTGTGTGTGTGTGTGTGTGTGTGTGTGTGTGTGTGTGTGTTTGAATGCTTTCACTGGAGAGTGTTTGCAGAGCATTTCGACTGTAAGTAAAAGACTACAGAAGTATTGATTGGATTAGAGCAACACATCATTTCTAACTATACTTGGCTTCTGTGTATACCTTATTATTATTTCATTTCATTCTATATCATTTCATCTTTATTTTATTTATAATATTTAGATCTTATTTTATTCCTTCTTCTATTAATACTTTGACTTTCTTACAGACTAATTATGAGAGCTCTGTAATGACCGAATTTCACTCCTGGGATAAAATAAAGTATTTCTGATTCTGATTCTCAAAATGAGTATTTATTGATCTTATTTCAGTTAAACACATTTGCATCACCATATCACCAGGGGATTGTAGTCCCATACAAACACTGAGTAAATGCATTGAACAAGTCAATGACTGGACAAGCCAGAGTTTTCTTCAGTTAAACAAAGACAAAACTGAAATGATTGTTTTTGGAGCCAAGGAGGAAAGGTTAAGGTTGGGGCGGCAGTAGCTCAGTCCATAGGGACTTGGCTTGGGAACCGAAGGGTCGCAGGTTCGAGTCCCAGTATGGACAAAGCTTGGCAAGTGGACTGGTGGCTGGAGAGGTGCTGGTTCACTTGCCTGGGCACTACCGAGGTGCCCTTGAGCAAGGCACCGAACCCCCAACTGCTCGGTGTGCGCTGGTTGATGGCAGCATCCTCACTCTGACATCTCTCCCTAAGCATGTTCACTGCATGTGTGTGCATGATTTTATGTATATACCAAAAACTGTGTGTGTAGCATGTCCAAAAAAAAAAAAATAGCACGAGTGAAAAAATTGAATTAATAAATAAAAAAATAAAGTAGTACCTAAAAGTTACTGCTCAGCTCCAATCTGCACAGATGAAATGTTCAAACCAAGCCAGAAACCTTGGTGTAGTCTTAGACTAAGACCTTAATTTCAGCAGCCACATTAAGACAATTACAAAGTCCGCCTACTATCACCTTAAGAATATATCAAGGGTTAAAGGACTTATGTCTCAGCAGGATGCAGAAAAACTCATCCATGCATTTATCTTTAGCAGACTAGACTACTGTAACGGTGTCTTTACAGGACTCCCTAAAAAGGCCATCAGACGCCTGCAGCTCATACAGAATGCTGCTGCTCGAGTCCTAACAAGGACCAGAAAAGTAGACCACATTACTCCAGTTCTTAGATCTCTACACTGGCTTCCTGTCTGTCAGAGAATAGACTTTAAAATCCTGCTGATGGTTTATAAAGCACTGAATGGTTTAGGCCCAAAATACATTGCTAATCTGCTGCTACTGTATGAACCACCTGGATCTCTGAGGTCATCAGGTACTGGTCTGCTTTCAGTCCCTAGAGTCAGAATGAAACATGGTGAAGCAGCGTTTGGTCATTATGCAGCACATATCTGGAACACACTCCCTGAAAGCTGCAGGTCCGCTCCAACTCTCACCTCTTTTAAATCAAAGACAAAGACCTGTTTATTTCCCACTGCCTTCTTATCTTAGTTCATTTTAACTCACTTTAAATTAAAATTTTAATGTAATTCTTAATATATTCTAATTGTCCTTTTCTTTTCTGTTTTATTATATTTGTCATTTTAATAATGTTCTTTTGTGCTTGTCTGAATGTCTCCAATGCTTTTAATCTTTTAATATAAAGCACATTGAGTTGCCCTTGTGTATGAAATGCACTACACAAATAAAGCTGCCTTGCCTTGCCTTGCCTTAAAGAGAGGATAAAGGATCAGATGTAAAGTGGATGATTCCTGTATGAGTATCTCTCTGCTCCACAGACTCTGGGTCACTCGGTCAGGCATGCAGACGTGACCTGATTCAAACTGCAGGACTGATTTTGAATTCAGGTAAAAAATGTCAGCTTCATTGCAAGAACCGAGTCACAGAGGGACACGATCACGACCTGGTCAGCTGCTCCTGATCGGTCACAGGAGATTTTCTGGCATGTTAGAAATGTAACTCAGCCGACAGTGTCCTGGAATGAAAGAGCCATGACCCTCAGGCTCTTTCCTGACCGTGCCGGTGCAGAGCGGCAGACAGCGTGTAAAAAGCCCTGCGGTGACACGGCGTGAGATGTGGACAGAGAAAAAAAGGGCCGCCTCTCTGAGGTGTCAGGATGGCTCAGATCAGCAGGGCACAGCGTGGTCAAAGAAAACTTAAACGACAACAGCCTCAGCTCTGACCTGACACATGGCGTGAGCTCTCAGGGCGAGTCTCACGCGCGGCCTGTACGGCGTGTGCACATGAGCAACAGCGTGCATCTTAAGCATTCACTTACAGTGAGAGATGATTTTACACCACAGAGTGCCCAGCCTGTGTATGTGTGTGTGTGTGTGTGTGTGTGTGTGTGTGACAGAGAGAGAGAGCTATTTTCAGCTGTAATATCTGCATTCACACTAAGTAGAGCCCTGTAGTTAACCTGCTCTTAGCCTCGTGTTTGAGCTCTGCACGATGAGCCTGATTGAGACTGATGGAAACAAATGATCCAAATTAACTCAGGGATTTTACTCTGCGTGTGTGTGTGCGTGTGTGTGTGTGTGTTGATACACGGCGCTGCCTTTGTGTTATTGAAGCCCTGAGTTTCCAGCCTGCGTGCTCTGTCAGAGCGTATCAGGTGATATTGTAGTTATTGATCTCTCGGTGAAATAACTGTACAGTTATTTTATGAGCAGAGTTGCTGATGTTGCATAAACCTCCTCATGGTTTCACACTCTTCTTTAAAGTCATATTTCTGTTTGAAGGTTCTGTCAGGTTTGAGTTCGGGTGGAGGATTACGTGTCACAGTTTGAATTAAATCTCTCATGTTCAGTCAAATCAAACATCAGGAGCTCTGAGCAGCAACATTAATAAATGATAACTTCACTTGTTGATGTTAAAGTTGTAAAGCTGTAGATAAAACCCCTCAGTGCAGTTAAAGGAGCAGTGTGGACGTTTAGTGATATCTATCCGTCATGTTGTAGATTGAATCGATCCCTTGCTCAACCCTCATGTCGGTGAAGTGAAGGTGGCCTTTGAGGACCAGAAGCTCCTGTGATGCACGATCAGGGGTGCATCTCGCTCGGCTGGAGGTGAAGCTTTCAGCAGAGTGTCTACCCCCTGGTGGCTGGCTGCAGTATAAGTCAAAAAATCTGTCTCCCCCATTCATTTGAATGGGGGAGCAGTCAAACTTCAAAAAATAAATACACGTCGTACGAATGTTTCTCCCATCCGTACGCTGTGGTTATATGTAATTAGTATTTGACTGTTTTGTGTCCAAGGCCTATTTTTTCTGAACAGTTTCTTTTTCGTTAGTTATTAGAGTTTAAAAAACGGGGTTTTACTTCCTGGTTTCCTTTGATTCACAGCCGCCGTAGAGCGAAACTTCAAAGGACACACAGCGTCTTGTGACCTTACACTGGGATTTTTTGGCTTCAGAACCGTACAACTGGAAGAGGCGGAGCAACGCTGTCCATTTTTATTTACAGTCTATGTACATGATGAGGATGATCCTCTATATGTCAAGACTTTACCATTAAAGCGTCTATAAATACAATTTCTTCAAAAACAACAACAACCACTCCCTTCCTTCTTTTTCCAACCGGTGTATTCCACGCAGCCGCTCACTGAATACAAAAACACGTGTTACTAGTTTGTCCGGTCTGAGCTGCTGTAGAAACATGAAGGCCTTTGTCAACACAGTGTGATGTCATACTGTACTACTCCATTGTTTACACATATAATAACATGATACAGAACAATATATGACGATACGATGCAATACGAAATGATATAATACGGTGCAATATGTAACAATACGAAATGCTATAATACGGTGCAATATGTAACAATACGAAATGCTATAATACGGTGCAATATGTAACAATACGAAATGCTATAATACGGTGCAATATGTAACAATACGAAATGATATAATACGGTGCAATACAAAACAATACAAAATTATATAATACGGTGCAATATGTAACAATACGAAATGCTATAATACGGTGCAATACGTAACAATACAAAATGATATAATGCGGTGCAATATGTAACAATACGAAATGCTATAATACGGTGCAATACGTAACAATACGAAATGCTATAATACGGTGCAATACGTAACAATACGAAATGATATAATGCGGTGCAATACGTAACAATACGAAATGCTATAATACGGTGCAATACGTAACAATACGAAATGCTATAATACGGTGCAATACGTAACAATACGAAATGATATAATGCGGTGCAATACGTAACAATACGAAATGCTATAATACGGTGCAATACGTAACAATACGAAATGCTATAATACGGTGCAATACGTAACAATACGAAATGATATAATGCGGTGCAATACGAAACAATACCAAATGATATAATGCAATGCAATACGAAACGATACCAAATGATATAATGCGATGCAATACGAAACAATACGAAATGATATAATGCGGTGCAATACGAAACAATACGAAATGGTATAATGCAGTGCAATATGACACAATACGATATGATATAATGCGGTGCAATACGAAACAATACGAAATGATATAATGCGGTGCAATACGTAACAATACGAAATGATATAATGCGGTGCAATACGTAACAATACGAAATGATATAATGCGGTGCAATACGTAACAATACGAAATGATATAATGCGGTGCAATACGAAACAATACGAAATGATATAATGCGGTGCAATACGAAACAATACGAAATGCTATAATGCGGTGCAATACGTAACAATACGAAATGATATAATGCGGTGCAATACGTAACAATACGAAATGCTATAATACGGTGCAATACGTAACAATACGAAATGATATAATGCGGTGCAATACGTAACAATACGAAATGCTATAATACGGTGCAATACGTAACAATACGAAATGCTATAATACGGTGCAATACGTAACAATACGAAATGATATAATGCGGTGCAATACGAAACAATACCAAATGATATAATGCAATGCAATACGAAACGATACCAAATGATATAATGCGATGCAATACGAAACAATACGAAATGATATAATGCGGTGCAATACGAAACAATACGAAATGGTATAATGCAGTGCAATATGACACAATACGATATGATATAATGCGGTGCAATACGAAACAATACGAAATGATATAATGCGGTGCAATACGTAACAATACGAAATGATATAATGCGGTGCAATACGTAACAATACGAAATGATATAATGCGGTGCAATACGTAACAATACGAAATGATATAATGCGGTGCAATACGAAACAATACGAAATGATATAATGCGGTGCAATACGAAACAATACGAAATGATATAATGCGGTGCAATACGAAACAATACGAAATGATATAATACGGTGCAATACGAAACAATACGAAATGATATAATGCGGTGCAATACGAAACAATACGAAATGATATAATGCAGTGCAATATGAAACAATACGAAATAATATAATACAGTGCAATACGAAACAGTACGAAATGATATAATGCGGTGCAATACGAAATGATATAATGCGATGCAATATGACATAATACGAAAACAAAACAATGCAAAACGAAGATTGGAACAAAACATTAAGAAACGAAAAAATACTAAATTATATAATGCAGTGCAATACAAAACAATACAAAAAGCAATACAAAATGATCCGAAAAACGAAACGAATGACACAAAACGACACAAATAAATACGAAATGATATAAAGCGGTGCAATACGAAACAATACGAAATGATATAATACGGTGCAATACGAAACAATACGAAATGATATAGTGCGGTGCAATACGAAACAATACGAAATGATATAATGCGGTGCAATACGTAACAATACGAAATGATATAATACGGTGCAATACGAAACAATACGAAATGATATAGTGCGGTGCAATACGTAACAATACAAAATGATATAATACGGTGCAATACGAAACAATACGAAAACAAAACAATGCAAAACGAACGATAGGAACATAACAATACCAAACAATACTGAAACGAAACGAAACAATTACGAAACGATACGAAAACTAAACAAACGACACAAAACAAAACAATACGAAAACGAAACAGTTCGAAACCACATGATACGTAGGGACTCACTGAACTACAATCTGATCAAACAGAAACCCGTCAAAGCAGGAGAGATCAGTCTATAAACCATGGTCCATCTCACAGACGGACCTGACTGAGCATGGATCAGAGCCGTTACTGATCTGCATCATGATGAGGGTTTCCAGCATCCTCTCAGCCTGTCATTAAATCCCAGTAACATCTGTTTGAGTTCATAACACTGCAGTCAGACAGATTCAGCTGACTTTAACAGTGAAACTGAGACTCAGCAGTTTGTAATAAACAGATATGTTTGGTTTGGATTAACTGCGTTTCTGTGGTTTCCAGCTAACATGAACGAACAGTTCACTTTGAGTCTGGACTCAAAGGGATAGCATCTCACAGAAGCTAAGACAGTAGATCCATCAGTCACTCGTCAACTTAAAACCAGCTCTGAGAGGTGAGGTGTGTGTACCTGTAGCTGCTGCAGGATGCACTCTTTAGGCTCCACCTGATGTCTGCTGCAGCTCAGCTCGTAGGCCGAAACCACCTCCACCAGGCTGACACAGCTGTCCCCTGAAACAGAAGATAAGACTCAGTGACTGTCCTCATGTTTCTGAGTAACAGAGAGAGAGAGATCTACCTGAGTTTAACACGTTAACTCAAACAGCTGCTCACCCTTTCTGTCATTGTCTCTGTGCTCAGCAAACCCAGACACGATGAGTTCATCAGGAGGGAACGACACATGCTTCTCTCCTTTACTTCTCTTCTTCTTCTGCTTCTTGTTGTTTGATTCTGCTCCTTCATCACTCTGCTCCTCTTCGTCACTACAGCCAGTCATTCCTCCGTTCACCACGTCACCATGGAGCTCAGCTCACTACGTCAGCCCCCTCCGTCACCTCTGAGCCTCGGAATCAGAAACAGAGAAGATATTAACGTAAAGAGAGGAACGTGTTGGACAGCTGAGGAACAAACAGCATCAGCAGCTCTCTGTGATCACCTGGACACACTCTGAACAAACAATATCTTATTCATGAGCCCAACATCGGCGGAGTCTGAAACTCAATATGTTTGTATCAGGTGACTCATTCAAAACAGGCTGCACATTTACATACCTATTCAAATGCAGCACTCACACACACACAGTCAGAGTTTATATACACTGACAGGGCCAGGTACTTTATAGAAGGTACACCTGAGTTTATTCATCTGATGCAGAATAACAGCAGAAAAACTCAGAGGACATTATCAGAGGAGGGGACACGTGTCTGTGCTGTAAACACTCTAATGCGTCAGGATGGTTTCTGTCTCCTCTCATATTTAAGGAGAATATTTGGAGTTTTTCAGTCAGACTTTAATGAGTCTCCTGCACCCTGATACCTGTCACAGGTAGAGTTGATGATTGTTCCCCTCAGGTCTGCGTTTGGGGAACTTTTGGTGTCAGAATCACAGACAGAGATCTGAGGTCACACACGGAGCTGCATCCCGAGTGTTTCTTAATTAATTTAACATATTTTACTGTTTTTACCACCGGAGGAGAAAAGAACCTGCAGCTATCATTACGTTTATCTGAAACATCCATGAAGGACGTGTCAACAGCATCATACGTGAGGAACGTTAAATCTTCACAAAGTGGACTCTTAAATCGAGAATTTGATTAGAGTTAGGGTTAGGGTTAGGATTAGGGTTAGGGTTGGGATTAGGGTTAGGGTTAGGGTGGGGTTAGGGTTAGGATTAGGGTTAGGGTTATGATTAGGGTTAGGGTTAGGGTTATGATTAGGGTTAGGGTTATGATTAGGGTTAGGGTTATGATTAGGGTTAGGGTTATGATTAGGGTTAGGGTTATGATTAGGGTTAGGGTTCTGGTTAGGGTTAGGGTTATGATTAGGGTTAGGGTTCTGGTTAGGGTTAGGGTTCTGGTTAGGGTTAGGGTTATGATTAGGGTTAGGATTAGGGTTAGGGGTGTGATTAGGGTTAGGGTTAAGATTAGGGTTAGGGTTATGATTAGGGTTAGGGTTAGGATTAGGGTTAGGGGTATGATTAGGGTTAGGGTTAAGATTAGGGTTAGGGTTATGATTAGGGTTAGGGTTAGGATTAGGGTTAGGGGTATGATTAGGGTTAGGGTTAAGATTAGGGTTAGGGTTATGATTAGGGTTAGGATTAGGGTTAGGGGTATGATTAGGGTTAGGGTTAAGATTAGGGTTATGGTTAGGATTAGGGTTAGGGTTAAGATTAGGGTTATGGTTAGGATTAGGGTTAGGATTGGGGTTAGGGTTATGATTAGGATTAGGGTTAGGATTAGGGTTAGGATTGGGGTTAGGGTTATGATTAGGGTTACGGTTAGGGTTAGGATTAGGGTTAGGGTTATGATTAGGGTTAGGATTAGGGTAAGGATTAGGGTTAGGATTAGGGTTAGGGTTATGGTTAGGGTTAGGGTTATGATTAGGGTTAGGATTAGGGTTAGGATTAGGGTTATGATTAGGGTTAGGGTTATGATTAGGGTTAGGGTTAGGATTAGGGTTAGGATTAGGGTTAGGATTAGGGTTATGAATAGGGTTAGGATTAGGGTTATGATAAGGGTTATGATTAGGATTAGGGTTCGGGTTAGGATTAGGGTTATGATTAGGGTTAGGGTTCTGGTTAGGGTTAGGGTTATGATTAGGTTTAGGGTTCGGGTTAGGGTTAGGGTTATGATTAGGGTTAGGGTTATGATTAGGGTTAGGATTATGATTAGGGTTAGGGTTCTGGTTAGGGTTAGGGTTATGATTAGGGTTAGGGTTCGGGTTAGGGTTAGGGTTATGATTAGGGTTAGGGTTATGATTAGGGTTAGGATTATGATTAGGGTTAGGGTTCTGGTTAGGGTTAGGGTTATGATTAGGGTTATGATTAGGGTTAGGATTAGGGTTAGGGGTATGATTAGGGTTAGGGTTATGATTAGGGTTAGGGTTAGGATTGGGGTTAGGGTTAGGGTTAGGGTTAGGATTAGGGTTAGGGTTAGGGTTAGGATTAGGGTTAGGGTTATGATTAGGGTTAGGGTTAGGATTAGGGTTAGGATTAGGGTTAGGGTTATGGTTATGGTTAGGGTTAGGGTTAGGATTAGGGTTAGGGGTAGGGTTATGATTAGGGTTAGGGTTATGATTAGGGTTATGATTAGGGTTAGGATTAGGGTTATGATTAGGGTTAGGGTTATGATTAGGATTAGGGTTAGGATAAGGGTTAGGATTAGGGTTAGGATTAGGGTTCGGGTTAGGATTAGGGTTATGATTAGGGTTAGGGTTCTGGTTAGGGTTAGGGTTATGATTAGGATTAGGGTTAGGATAAGGGTTAGGATTAGGGTTCGGGTTAGGATTAGGGTTATGATTAGGGTTAGGGTTAGGATTAGGGTTAGGGTTCGGATTAGGGTTAGGGTTATGATTAGGGTTAGGATTAGGGTTAGGATTAGGGTTAGGGTTCGGGTTAGGGTTGGGTTATGATTGGGATTAGGGTTCGGGTTCTGGTTCGGGTTAAGATTAGGGTTCGGGTTAGGGTTAGAACTAAATTAAAGCAAACAGAACCAGAACTAAACTCAAGCAAACCGAACTAGAACTGATCCAGAACCGAACGAGAATCGGAACCGAACCAGAACCGAACCGGAACCGAACCAGAATCGAACCGGACCGGAACCAGAACCGAACCAGACCGGAACCAGAACCGAACCGGAACCGAACCAGAATCGAACCGGAACCAGAACCGAACCAGAACCGAACCGGACCAGAATCGAACCGGAACCGAACCAGAACCGAAACGGACCGGAACCGAACCAGAACAGGAACCGAACCGGAACCGAACCAGAACCGAACTCAAGCAATCAAAACCAGAACCAAACTGGAGCAAACAGAACCAGAACCAGAACCAACTCAAGCAAACAGAACCAGAACCAAACTCAAGCAAACAGAACCAGAACCAAACTGGAGCAAACATTAATAATGTCCTCAGGTTGGCATTGAGAAAAATCAGATGCCTCAGCTTGGATGGGTTGATCCGATTTCTCCTCTCAGTGAGTATTTGCCCGGTCTTTGAGAAGAACCCTAACCCTAACCCTCTCGGAAGGAACAGATGAAGCCACGATACACAGCCTCCCCTCCATCACCTGTATCCTATATCCTCACATGTGATTGGCCGCATGGCCGCCATGCTGACCCATCAAAAAAGTTCTGCTGTGAGCAGAGCTGGGGCTGAACGCTGTGAGAGCCGCAGCTTTTGATCATGACACATCACTAATGTGCTTAATGTGTGTTACAATTATGAGGGGGTCCTTGGACCATTTTCTCACCTGTAAGGGGTCCCTGGCTCCAAACAGTTTGAGAGCCCCTGATTTAAAGAAGCTCCTCCACAGCAGGAAACATAACTCTGTGATATTTTAAAGTGTTAAACTCATTAAAGTCTCATGTTAGTCTGAAACACGTGGGAACAGATTTATTTCTTACCTGTTGAACAAACATCCCAACGGCTCAGTCAAACGACGTGACGTAGAAACTGACGCAGCGTGCTCGACCAATGGGAGAGCAGAGCGCGGTGACGTCACTTCCTGGTTGGTAGTTTTGCGGGAAGTTTGTGAAACTGACAGAAAACCGGACAACCGACGAGTCACGGTCAGTATTCATCCTTTACCCACTCACACAGGAGAGAGGAGGAGAGAGGAGGAGAGGGTGCATGTGTTTAACGAGGAGGAGAGGGTTCATGTGAAGGTTCTCATCATTCAGGAGATTTTAATGTCGACATGGAGCAGCTAACCATGCTACTAGCATCAGAGCTACATACAGAAACACTGTGTAACGCTAGCATGGCTGATGGAGCTCCATCACCTGCTCTGTATCCACCTGCTCTCCGGTTTACTCTCAGCAGGGAGGATTCACTGTTTTAATCCCTCAGTGAGAGTTTAACCCACTCAGAAACACGACAGTTATTTCCTGACACAGAGAGGAGAGCTCAGGATGTGGTTACAGAGAGCTAACTCAGCGAACAGGAACACAGGGGGAGTTCATCTTTAACAACATATAAGACTGTTTAAACTTGATATCAGACCTCCTGAAGGTGAACACTGAGTCTTTGTAACACTCTGAATAAAGGTTTCATGATCTCAGGGTATTAAACATGTTGATGCAGGTTAAAGTCAAACAGGAGGGACAACAAGGCAACACAGACTGGGACATGTCCTCCTTTAAGACCACAGAGACTTTATTAAACTTATTCAACACAGAGACATGTCTTCCTTTAAGACCTCCTTTTAAAAGTAAACTTAAGACATACCTCTTTAATCTAGTGTTTCATTTTGAGTAATTAATTTTGCCCTGGACTGCATTATTATTATTATTATTATTATTATTATTATTATTATTATTATTATTGCTTTATCTTAAATACATTTATTTAATACTTAAATAATTATCTTATTTTAATTATTTATTTATCTATTTATTTCTTATATTTATCTGATCTTGTTAATGCTTCCTTATTTTTAACTTTTCTTTCCACTCTTACTTATTTTAATAAATGTTTTTTGTTTTTTTAATTTTTTTAATTTTATTTTCGCCACAAGTGTACAAAAAAAACATATACACATACATACATACACATATGTATACATATATACACATACATGCCCACATGCATATACATGATAATAACTGAAAGAAAATAAGTACATTGAAAATAATAATAGTAATAATAATAATAATAATAATAATAATACTAATACTGAAGTGTTGAGTGTCCAATATGTTGAGTGATGTTGACATACATTTAACGTTTTATAGTACAGTGAGGGAGTGTGAGTGCGGTTAGGGGACATAAAGGGAGAGGGGTGTGTGTGTTTGTGGTGTGTCTAAGTAAAAGAAGTTGGTCTATGTGTTTGGGTTAATACTGTGGATTGGGAATCAGGCAGTAACAGAGGTAAGTTTATTAATGAATGTAGACCAGGTTTTGGAGAAGTCAGCTGATTTGTGATTGAGAGAGGCAGAAAGTTTTTCCAGGGATACATGTTCTATTAGAAGATTCTTCCATTCAGCAATATTGATGAGCTTTTTTGATTTCCAGTTTAGGAGGATTGTTTTCTTGCCGATAGCTAGAGCTGTGAGTAGTGCACTAGATGTAGGGTTTCGTGTTTGTGTTTTAGATATATCTCCTAAGATGCAGAGCTGGGGGCATAAGGGGATGTGGCTGCCCAGTATATGAGATAGGTGATCTGTGACCTGGACCCAAAATTGCTTAACAGGTGTGCAGTGCCAGAGTGCATGCAGATAAGTGTCAGTAGTATTCTGGGTGCAATGAGTGCATTTATCAAGGCCGATTAAACCCATTTTGTGTAGTGTATTCTATGGATGACCTTGCACTGGATAAGCTGTAAGCTCAAGTTTTTGCAGTTGACAAAGTTATTGATACATATTTGGGTCCAGAAATCCAGATTAGTGCTGATGGACAGATCCTGTTCTCATTTGTGGGTTGGAAGAGAAATTTGAAGTATTTTATTTATAATCATGCCTTTTATTATTCTACCATTGTTGTTTTCTCTCTGTTATTTAGTGAAGTACTTTGTGCTGCATGTTAATATGTATGAAAGGTGCTTTATAAATAAAGTTGAGTGAAGGATTAATCATTGCATCATAATGCTTGGAGCTTGATGATGTCACGGCGGCGCTGTGTGTTTCAGATGCCTCCGAAGGCCAAGGCGGCGGGGAAAGGCAGAGCTCCAGCCAAGAGGAAGCTGGCGGAGGAGTTTCCCCCCGGAGAGGTGCTCACAGACACGGGGAAGAAGTCCTGGAAGCTGGGGGAACCTGTTGGACAGGGGGGCTTTGGTCTCATATATCTGGGTAGGTCTGAAGAGCCGGGTCACGTGTAGACCAGATGATGTGACGGCGTCTTTTTAGATTCAGAAACTCTAAACACACAGTTCTTTATTTGTTTGTTTGTAGCTTCTTCATGTTGATGTAACTTTTTTTCCGGTTTGAAAGTCAAACATTTTAAATGATCCGTCCTGTTTCTCCTCAGCTGAAGAGAACTCTGCCAAACCCGTGGGTCAGGACGCCAGATACGTGGTCAAAGTGGTAAGACTCCACACGCTCTGAATGCGACCTATAATCACCTCGTTCCCATGTTGTGTTAACCACCGTGTGTGCTGATTATCTTACATGATACAGTGAGAGGCAGCTATTATTGAGTCCCAACTAGGGATGTACATTTTAAGTATTTTCTGTGATCGATTCTTGGAAATGTTAACAATCAATTATCGATTAATCAATAAAAATAAAAATATATATATATATATTATTCTTATGTGAAAAACAAGGCCAAATACGTTTTTTCCAACCCCTCCTCTGTTTTTCATTCCCTGCACACGTGTGCTAACAAGGAGCTTAGGAGGGAGGCATGCTAGTTGTAGGCTGTCTGAATAAACACAAAGGTCGGTTTTACTCCCCACATCTGCAGATTTGAAGATCTAGTGGATGATTTTTATTTTTCATGGAAAAGTGCTAGTTAGCATAGCCACATAGCTACATGTTCGTCGCTGTGTACCAAGACACACGTCGACATACTGACAAATAAAACAACAAGAAACACTAAATCTGTGACCAATGGTTCAGAAAGGTCCTGCTGCAGGCGCCTCTCCATCAGGATCAGATTCTGGATCAAATTCAGAGGGTTGAGGTAACGCGGGTCTGTGAGCAGCCGTGTATATTCAGCCGACATGTAAACATTAGATCAACGTGCTGGACAGCCGAGGGCACATCCACTTCCTGAGGGGGCGTGGTCAGAGAGCTCATTCTCATTTAAAGGCACAGACACAGAAAACAGCCTGTTCTGAGCAGGGCTGAAAAAGAGGGGTTTACAGGCAGACCAAAATCTGATTTCAAAGTGTTTTTTTTGAGCAATAAACTTTAAAGACATGCTTTGGGGACCTCTTAGACCAATATATTTTGATGAAAAAGAGCATAATATGTCACCTTTAAAGCATTAATATGAGCTTAGATAAGTCAGACTGTAAACCGTCCTGCTCTGTGTTCTGTGATTCACCTGCTCAGGTTTGCAGCTCCACTCTCCTGATGTCATGACCCGTAACATTCATCCAGTTATTCTCATGTTTGACTCCTCATCTCTCTTTGAACTGTCACACCTCATGATTCTTCAAACTGGTGGACGTGTAGACCCCCCACCCCCCGTGGACCGTTGTTGTGTTTCATGGTCACAGTCTGTGGCGATCAGCTGTTTCTGCTCAAAACAGCTGATCACTGAAATGTGTTTGTTGTTGTTGTTGTTGTTGTTGTGTGCACAGGAGCCCAGCGACAATGGCCCTCTGTTCTCTGAGCTCAAGTTCTACATGAGAGCTGCTAAGCCTGACCTGAGTAAGACAACCGAACACACACACACACACACACACACACACACACACAGACACACACAGAGAGAAAGAGAGCTTAAGTTGTCCTTTCCATGGTAGCAGAGTTTCTCGGTGCAAACAAATAAAAGGAGGAAGTTTCTTAATTAAAAAGACTCTCTCTTGTATCTGAAGCATGGAGGGCCTGTTCGGGGGAGGGGGAGTGTTTTTTGCCCCGAGGCCACAGCTTTGCATTTTATATAATAACACTCCAAATGTCAATCTCCCCTGACAATTAACTGTTATATTACTTAGGAACCAAAGGCTCATATTTTATTCATGCTGGAACCTCATGATGTTGGTAAATATTTGTCCCAGCAGCAGATTAGCTTGTCCCCCCCTCCATCCCTCCATCCCTCCATCCCTCCACCCCTCCATCCCTCCACCCCTCCATCCTCCTCTTATTACTTTGAGCACCACAGCCGTCAGACATGCATACCTGCCTTTCAGATCCATGCAGTGGCTTCAGAGATTCATCCCAAATCATTTGAAGATGTTTGAACAGGAAAAGGTTCTCCACGTGATCAGTTTCTGTTTGCTCCTCAGTTCAGAGCTGGATGAAGAGTCACAAGCTGAAGAGTCTGGGGGTCCCGAAATACTGGGGCTCAGGTCTACATGAGAGAGGAGGGAAAAGGTAAGACCAGGACCAGGACTGCTCACCGGAGCAACATAACAACTGAGTTTAACTTCATATGATCTCAGAGTACAAAGATCACCTGATCACACTCACTTCTTTTCTGAACATAATCTCACAAAGACAAAGAAATACAGATAAAGATAACTCTCTCTGTACAGACAGACTGTTATTGATAAGATAAGATATTCCTTCATTCGTCCCACAACGGGGACATTTAAAGTGTCACAGCAGTAAAGTAGACAGTGCAAAAGAGTATAAAGCGAACAAGAGCCTATAAAATATAAATTATTAAAAAGATATGAGCATTAAATTAAAGAGGTAAAAATAAGCATATCTTACAACATATATTTATATATATATTATTGGTCATAGAGTCTGACCACTGCAGGAAGAAAAGACCTGTGGTGAGACACCGCGGGTGAAGAAGTCTGTCACTGAACGAGCTACTTGGTGTTGTTATGGTCTCCTGGAGGGGGTGTGACGCGTTGTCCATCAGAGAAGATACGTCATCAAGCGCACGCCTGTAAACGTGCCATGCTGCGTTCATGCAGGCTCGGAATTGCTAAAGCCTACCGAACAAACATCAGAGAATATATGTCATCAAAATAGACTGTAAATAAAAATGGACAGCATTGCTCCGCCTCTTCCAGTTGTACGGTTCTGAAGCCGAAAAATCCCTCCTGGGCGCCGCCATTGTGCAGCCAGAGTCTGTGAAGCCACTGTAACGAGCTCCACCCTACAGCGTAGTGTCACAAGACGCTGTGTGTCCTTTGAAGTTTCCCTCTATGGCAGCTGTAAATCAAAGCAAACCAGGAAGTAAAACCCTGTTTTTTAAACTCTAATAACTAACGAAAAAGAAACTTTTCAGGAAAAAGAGGCCTTGAACACAAAACAGTCAAATAATAACTACATATCACCACAGCATACGGATGTGAGAAACATTTGTACGACGTGTATTTATTTTTTTAAAGTTTGACAGATTTTTTGACCTATACTGCAGCCAGCCACCAGGGGGCAGACACACTGCTGAAAGCTTCACCACCAGCCGAGCGAGATGCACCCCTGGTCATCAAGCGCACGCCTGTAAACGCCCCATGCTGCGTTCATGCAGGCTCGGAATTGCTAAAGCCTACCGAACAAACATCAGAGAATATACATCATCAACATAGACTGTAAATAAAATTGGCAGCGTTGCTCCGCCTCTTCCCGTTGTCCACCCTACAGCGTAGCGTCACAAGACGCTGTGCGTCATTTGAAGTTTCCCTCTACGGCGGCTGTAAATCAAAGCAAACCTGGAAGTAAAACCCCGTTTTTTAACCTTTAATAACTAACGAAAAAGAAACTTTTCAGAAAAAAGAGGCCTTGGACACAAAACAGTCAAATACTAACTACATATGACCACAGCATACGGATGTGAGAAACATCTGTACGACGTGTAGTTATTTTTCAAAGTTTGAATGCTCCCCCATTCATTTTGATTTTTTGACCTATACTGCAGCCAGCCACCAGGGGGCAGACACTCTGCTGAAAGCTTCACTTCCAGCCGAGCGAGATGCACCCCTGGGTGTGACGCGTTGTCCATCAGCGAATACACGTCATCAAGCACACGCCTGTAAACGCCCCATGCTGCGTTCATGCAGGTCTGGAATTGCTAAAGCCTACCGAACAAACATCGGCCGATAATATCAGAGGGCCGCTAATATCGCCCATCCCTAAATATAACCCTATAAACTCAGAACTGTTTCTGTTTCATTTAAAGTCTTGATGCACATTTAAACAAACTGGCGGTCTATAATCCCACAGCATATTAACCCAACATGAAACCTCAGAGGTCGACTGTTAAACCTCTGCGCTCTTTATGAGGTGACATCTATTTATTTATGGGATCACAGTAAAGCAGTCTCCATGTTCTCATTGACACGCAGGAGAAGGTTCTGCTTGATCAGTGCATCAGGCTTTCCCACAGCTGTGTCTGCTGCTGCAGATGATAACACAGGAACGCCACGTATTTAAGGACACCTCACAGGTACGCGTTCTCTGTCCGTACAGGTACAGATTCATGGTCATCGACAGACTCAACACAGACCTGCAAAAGAAGTTTGAAGAAAGCGGACGAAGGTTTCCCAGAAAGCTGGTGCTGCAGCTCGGCATTCGACTGGTTGGTTCACGTTGTTTAGAGCTGCGTTTGAATGAAGTGCATATTTCTGTCATTTCATCACTGAGATCTAAATCCTCCTGTGCGTAGAGTCTTCAGTGTGGATCCACTCTTCTGTTTCAGCACTAACACAAAGTGATGTCTGTGTGTTGTGTTGTTCAGCTGGACACCCTGGAGTACATCCACGAGCACGAGTACGTCCACGCCGACATTAAGGCTTCAAACCTCATGCTGAGCCACAGCGATCCCCACCAGGTCAGTACGAGAGGACGCGTCTCATCCCTGAAAACATCAGGTTGTATTTCTGGAAGTGGAAAAAAAAAAAAGAACGCGCTCTTCATCGCCCTGGAAATATCCCAATGCTCATTTTTGATGATAGTTTTTGTGATGAAGGTGCTCTGACCTCAGATCTGCTCCTGAAAGCAGGAAATGATTGTTTTTCATCATAACACACTCGCGCTGCTTCATTAGATTCAATTAAGACCTGCAGAGGAGTGTGTGTGTGTGTGTATGTGTGAGTGGGTGTGTGTGTTTCAAACAGGGGGAGATTAGATGGCAGCAGCTAAGAGCTTTCTGCAGCAAACAAGGCAGGGGCAAATATTTAATTTGAAGATTAATAATGTATCATTGGTGCTGTTATTAAAGAGCTATTTATAAATGACAATTTAAAAGCGGTCCCCTCGGGAGTTTAGTGCTAGGTGAGGTTGTTTTGTTTTTTAGGAGCTGAATTATTGTAATATTTCCCCCTGGAGATGTTTGGATGTAGCTTTGCTTTTATTGCTGCGTGTCTCTTTATTAGAGCTAATAACTAACCGTATATAAAAACCTGAGAGTGTGGACTGATCTGCTCTGCCGTGCTCACGCTCCCTGCCCCGTTTCTCTCCGCGCTGCAGGAACACTCACAGAGTTTGAATTCCTGCACGCTGACTGAGCGTTCCTCTTCTTCCTGTTGCAGGTTTATTTAGTGGACTACGGGCTGGCCTACAGGTACGCTCCTGAGGGAGTCCCGAAGGAGTACAAGGAGGACCCTAAGAGATGTCACGACGGCACCATAGAGTTCACGAGCATCGACGCACACAAAGGAGCATGTAGTTATATACACACACACACACACAGATGATGATGTCGTTTCAGTTGATAATCATGGATTCCTCTGTGATCAGCTGTGTGTATCTGTCGTCTATACACCTTATTTCAGTGTTGATGATTACAGTGTTTAGAGTCAGATCAGAAGGTTTCTGAGACCCTGTGGAGCTGGATTCAGAGTGAAGCTTGTTAAAGGGATATTTCAGGTTTTTTGAAGTGGGGTCGTATGAGTTACATTCCCAGTGTTTCCCCCAGGTTTACAGCCATGGGCGGGGGGGGGGTTCAGACAGACTTTGCCACAACAATCTATCTATCT
>NC_048293.1:24286767-24299267 GCF_009762535.1 Notolabrus celidotus
ATGTGCAACAATATTTAATGATGTGCAACAATATTTAATAATGTGCAACAATATTTAATGATGTGCAACAATATTTAATAATGTGCAAAAATATTAAATAATTTGCAACAGTATTAAATAATGTGCAACAATATTTAATGATGTGCAACAGTATTAAATAATGTGCAACAATATTTAATAATGTGCAACAGTATTAAATAATGTGCAACAATATTTAATGATGTGCAACAATATTTAATAATGTGCAACAATATTAAATAATGTGCAACAGTATTAAATAATGTGCAACAATATTTAAGAATGTGCAACAATATTTAATAATGTTCAACAATATTAAATAATGTGCAACAGTATTAAATAATGTGCAACAATATTTAAGAATGTGCAACAGTATTAAATATTGTGCAGCAATATTTAATAATGTGCATTTATATTTCACAAACCAAAACGTATTCTGCTGAAGCAAAAACAACAACAACATACTTCTGGAAAAAAATTCAGGAAACAGAAGCGTAGGACTTGACCTCTGCTCTGCTGTTGTTTCACGTTAAGTGAAATCTTTGTGCCCTCGACCTTCAGGGTCACTGTATTCCTCAAACTTCTGATCTGTAGTTTCTGTTCTCTGCTGCTGAGTCAGTCACACTGAAACTTCAGTGTCAGGTTAAACACAAGAATAAAAAGTGTCTCAGTCTTCAGTAAATGAAAAGTGCTGCAGTAAGAGGAGCGGATGAAGAGTTCACAGAGTGAGTGTAGCTGGCTGAAGTCAAAGGAGAGGGAGAGAGAGAGAGAGAGAGGGAGGGAGAGGAATCATACTGGAGGAGGAGACATGGTGCGCTGCTTCATACAGAGAGAAGTTGAACTGTCCTCTTTCATCCTGCAGAGGAGAAAAAAAGTCCCAGAAAGACTCCCGGACCGAAGAAGGTCCCCCGCGCCAAAAAAAAGGCAGAACCCAAATCCAGCCTGGTTGAGACTGGGACCCAGACGACACCCAGTCTCGCCAAGAGAGGGAGACCCAAGAAGAGC
The DNA here is from genome assembly GCF_009762535.1 of Notolabrus celidotus. Taxonomy (NCBI): domain Eukaryota; kingdom Metazoa; phylum Chordata; class Actinopteri; order Labriformes; family Labridae; genus Notolabrus; species Notolabrus celidotus. The sequence continues at coordinate 24,287,791 of NC_048293.1, forward strand.
AGCACATGATGATGCTCTTGCACTCCTCCGCGTGTCCTCTGCTTCTTCAGAGGAAACTTTTCTATGTACTCCTGCAGCACACTGACAGATGTTCATGTTTTATGTATTTGGTGTTGAAGAAGGATTTGTTGTAATAAAGAGGAAGTTAAATTGTTGTCTTGTCTTCAGTGTCAGGGGTCAGAGTGACAGAAAGAAATGCAGCTCTGACTCTTTATTCACACCAGGTGTATCAGGGAGATCGTTTTCACTAAACCACAGTGTGACGAGTCTGATGAAAACTCTACTGCTACAGGAACATGAAACAAGACGGCATGTAATAACCTCTGATGTTAAGGACGTGAGGACTGATCCAAATCAGACTTTAATAGAACAAAGTTACAACTTCATCAGATACACTCGGACACAGATTTTGAAAACGTTAATTTATCAGAAATAAATATAAACATTTCTTTAATCAGAGCGTCACAGCTTTAACCTGAAGCTGCTCATTACGCTTACATTCACAGCAGGGACGACCTGATCACATGTCATCATATCAATCCACTAGAATGAGTCCATCTCTTCTGATTCTGATTGTAGAGTTAATTTTCTTCAGAATCAGATCAAGCCAGAGTTAGCTGGTCTGTGGTCCCTTGGCAGGAAGATGTAAACAAGTGTATAATACAAATTATAAAAAAAAACATACTAGCATTTAAAACAATACATAGGCTCCTCAACACAGTCCATCACTAATAACAAAACATTTAAATATGCATTTCATTGTTTCTAATTTGATGCATTCAGATGATCGCCAGCAGCCTGTTGCACCAGCTGTGCGTAAGTTCAAACGTAGCCTAGTTTGAACGTAATTTCTCATTTAGGATGAAGTTTACACTCTACTAACGTTTTGGGGCGTTGCACCAGCTGAGATAGTTCCAACGTGAGCCTAAGTTGCAACTTAATTCTTACACTTGGGTCCTAGTAGGTGTAAAGTCCTCCGTACGCTGCCATGGCGCGTCGTTTTGCAAAGTGGGATGCTGAGGAGATACAGAGGGTCCTCCCAGCTATATGACGTCTGCAACCATAGACTGTATATCCGCGAGAGATTAAATCCTTTGGAAAAATATGATGACCAAGATTTGCCCTCCTATGATTAACATATGTTGTAGTTGATAATTGTACCACTCCATGTCACTGTTATTATACACACACCGTAGATTAAGGATTGAGGCTGTAGTTATCACCTTACTTTAGTTTGTTTCAGCCGTTGGTCAGTTCTGAGACGATTAGGCACGAAAGATGACAATGCATCAAAAGTGGTGCTTTCCTCTGATTGGCTGCTGGAAGTGTAAACGTCATATCTGCGACAATGTTTTGGTTAGTTTGGACGTTACTGTCTACTAGTTAAGATGAACCTTACGTCTCCGTGGTGCAACCAAACTATGTCACAACTTAAGTTACAAACTAACTAGTTTCAACGTACTTTACACCCTAACGTAGGACTCAATTTATGCACAGCTGGTGCAAAAGGCTGCTGATTGGTTTTCCTTGAGCCATAATTTCAGATTACTTTTTAAAAAACTGAGGCTTGTACAGTCTCTAATGTGAGTCAGGATTGAGTTCTATTTTCCTGCTGCTCTGACTGAAACTGCAGACTGTCCAAATGCAGTTTTCCTACGTTTAGCTGAACAGTCTCCTCTTGCTGATGCCCTGGTCTCCCTAAGATTGTTCCTGCAGAGTAACACACATTGTGTAAGTGGTGGTGGTGGGTGGGGGGGCATGATCATGATTTAGTTTGTACATCAGACACATATCTGCATAACAAAAAAACTGTCAAAAGTCATTAAGTTATATTCGTTAATGATTTTACAGTGGTGGTAGTTCCTTGGTTTTTTATCCAGTGTTCAGTGAGTGTTTGTAGAGGGTGTGTATAATGGTTTTAGAGTGGTTGCTCCAGCCTGAGAGCAGCTGGTGACACAATATGATAAAAATCATTGAGTGCATCATGTACAGTTTAGCAGCGGCCAAAGGTAACTGATGCCTGATTATTGATTATTGATTGATTTTTGCTGAAAGCATCCCTGCTGGCTGCAGACACACCTGGATCTTGGGCTGTCGTTGCGTCTCCGTCCTCCTGGCGGTCTTCGTCCTCCTGCAGAAGCGTCACATTTCTGAGTGACACGTTCGGACAGAAACATTTTCAGACAGTTTGAAACTCGTGTCGAATCCTCTCGCTCTCATTTTCTCTCTCGGAGCGACCAGGAGAGAATTTCACGCCCGGACAGCTGCTGACAGGACGTCCATTTCCCTCCATCCACTGCTGTCCTCAACACCGCCGCCGTTAACTCAACAACCCAAACACACACACACACACACACACACACACACACACACATCCAGGAGACATCTTCAGTAATATCAGTGCTGTGAGGGCCCTCGGGGCCCCGTGGTGGCTCTCCATCGATTGTTCCAGCCTCTTCAGGAGTAAAGAGCCCCCCTGCCTGCCTAACATACACACACACGCACACACACTGACCTCAGGGCGCCACAGGCAGTAGGGGGCAGCAGCACATAATGGTCATAAATGTGTGTGTGTGTGGTTTTTTTGGGGGGGGGTGAAGAGGACAGCACTTAAACACAACAGCAGCATCTTCCTGTCTGTGGAGGAGGGGGGGAGGGGGACACTTTCAACCCCGCCCGGCCGCTCTCCTCCGGCGCAGCGTGTCATCCAGCACCCGGCCCCTGCAGGAAGTAGTCGTCCATCTGTTTGCTGCGGTCAGCCCTCGAGAGCGAGCCGGCGGACTGTGAACGCCTCACAGCGGTCGCCTAACCACCCCGAGCACCACCGCCACCCCCCACCCACCCCCCAGCCCGCACGCCAATAACTCGATAACAGTTTCCCAGCCGGTGGCTTTCCTCTGTTTGTGACAATTGTCAGTGTTTTGGTGGGAGGGGGCCAAAGTGTTCAGACTCACATTTAAGGGGACCGCTCAGGCGGGTGTCAGGACCCGGAGCTCAGAGAGGAGGAGAGGGACAATCTCTCCATCCTGTGGGATGAAAGTTGCAGAGTTACAGGAGGAGCCCACAGGACGGATATCAGTCACTGATGTGAGTCTGTCATCATCTCTGCTCAGGTCCAAAGCCATGCAGGGTCCCAGAGAACATGAGGACTGATCTGTGGAGCCCGGGCTGGGGCAGAGGCCAGGAAGAGGCCAACACAGGACTGAGTAAGGCATTAAAAAAGACCCATCAACACTTCACAGAGCTGACTGCTGAACAAATTTACAGACAGACAGTGTACACTTACAAACACACGCCAACACATCATGAAGTCGTGTTACAGCTCCAGGTACAGAAGAACCTGCAGACCCGCATTCAGAGGAGAGGGTGGGGCTGGACTGGAGTCTGATGAGCTGGTTCCCTCTCACCTGTCCCCCAGAGAGCGTCTTCATGTAGAGGTTTCAAAATGTTTAAAATGCACCATTCTTCCTCTTCTTCTAGAAACTGCCTCAGTGCCTCTGTCCTGCTCTGCGCTCCAGCTGAACGTAGCTGCTAATAAAACAAACCCACAAACATCCGTGACTTCACTCTGAGTGGGTCCTGATCCTGAATCACTTCAGACTCTTTCTGCTCGTAGTTTTTTAAACTCTGCAAGAGCTCCAACGAAGCCTCGATCACGACCTGCTGTGACCCACAGAGACCGGCTGGTGTGGAGAGAGGAGCGTTTACACTGTTAGCATCCGGACATTTCTCTCTGGTGGAGACCAAAAACAGAGCTATAAGAAGGATTATGTTAAACATGCATGAAGTAAACAAAACAAACAGCTTAAATGATGAAAGTGAAAACATAAAGAGGAGTATTTTTCTGTCAGTGTTTCTGGATAAAGTCTCGTGTGTCTGGTGATAATCTGCTGTGTCAGTGGCCTCCCGGCGCGTCCCTTCTCATCGTCTGTCACAGCTCACACAGTAAATCTACGTTTCACCCTCCACACACCAACTCTCCGTCTCTCTCCCACCTTCCTCCTCCCCAAAAAGTAGAATCGAAACTCTGAAACAGTTTCAATCATCCACACCGCCTCCTCCTGAAACTCGGGGATGAAAAGATGCGATGGAAAATTTCACTGTTTGTGGTGTAATTTAGTCCCCGCTCCTCCGTTATTGTCAGAAAAACAGCCCCCCGCTCCCCGAAGACAAAAACACAGAAATATGCACAGCGGCTCCAGGTGTGGGGGGGTGTGGTGGGGAGGGGGGTGAAGTTACGGTACATTTGCCGCTGTAGTTGTGTGTAAATATTAGAAAGCAGCAGGTTCCTGGCGTGAAGAGAAGCCAGCCAGAGCGGCGGCGCGAAGACGGCCGTCCTTATCGGTTTTGTGTTCAGACGGCGGCGTGCTCCTGCTGTTTGTAATCTGCAGCCGCCGCTGTGAGCAAAACTGGACAGGCATTTATTGTCCCAGCAGGAGGACGCCTGACAAGAGAATGTTAAACACTCTGCTACCTGCAATTTCAAAAGGCGATAGCAGACATGATAAAATGTACACACACCGCTAATTTCACATTTTAGAGGAGGAGCCGCAGAGACTGAAAAGATTCTCTGTGATTATCTGTCTGTGTGTGTGTGTGTGTGTGTGTGTGTGTGTGTGTGTGTGTGTGTGTGTGTGTGTGTGTGTGTGTGTGTGTGTGTGTGAGTTGGAGAGGAACAGGATGGGTGTTTGTGACTCTTGCAGCAGCAGCAGCTCAGGCCGGCCGACGGGCTCAACACATACACACACACACACACACACACACACACACAGGTTGTCTTTGCACTATTTTAATCAAATATAAACTTTAGATTATTTTAAAAACACCAGATTCCCGATTTTATAGAGTCTCAACTTTATGGAGTTTGTATTTTAACTTTCAGTCTTAACACAACAAAGAGGAGAGTCAGGCCTTAAAGGTGACATATCATGCAAAATCGACTTTTTAATGGTCCCCTACCTGAAATATGTTTCCCTGGCATGTCTACAAACCCCCGAAAATGAAAAGAATCCATTCTGCCCCTGTTCTGATTTCTCCACCTTTCTGTAAATGTGTGCTGAAACGAGCCGTTTCAGTTTTCAGTGTTTTTCATACGTCACAACGCCATCCGCTCTGTAACAGAAGTCAGAGCTCGGAGCTTGTTCAGCCCATAGACTGCATAAAATACAACTCAACCCCTCCTCCGTTATTCGTTCCCTGCACATGTGTGTGCTAACAAGGAGCTTAGGAGGGAGGCATGCTAGTTGTAGGCTGTCTTAATAAACACAAAGGTCGGTTTCACTCCGCACGTCTGCAGATTTGAAGATCTAGTGGATGATTTTTATTTTTCATGGAAAAGTGCTAGCGCTAGTTAGCATAGCCACATAGCTACATGTTCGTAGCTGTGTACCAAGACACACGTTGACATACTGACAAATAAAACAACAAGAAACACTAAATCTGTGACCAATCCTTCAGAGAGGTCCTGCTGCAGGCGCCTCTCCGTCAGGATCAGTTTCTGGATCAGATTCAGAGGGTTGAAGTACCGCGGGTCTGTGAGCAGCCGTGTATATTCAGCCAACATGTAAACATTAGATCAACGTGCTGGACAGCCGAGGCCACATCCACTTCCTGAGGGGGCGTGGTCAGAGAGCTCATTCTCATTTAAAGGCACAGACACAGAAAACAGCCTGTTCTGAGCAGGGCTGAAAAAGAGGCGTTTACAGGCAGACCAAAATCTGATTTCAAAGTGTTTTTTTGAGCAATAAACTTTAAAGACATGTTTTGGGGACCTCTTAGACCAATAGATTTTGATGAAAAAGATCATTATATGTCACCTTTAAGCCACCTGACTAACAGCTCCCAACTGTCACTCAAAGAGGCCCCGCCCCTAACCCCCGTTTAACCCTTAACCTGCTGTAAACAGGTGAGTTGTTTATAAATTCAGCCAAACTGCAGGTTTTTAAACACTGACTCTGCCTCTCAGTAAAAAAGGACCGTCCTAAGGAGATGAGTTCATGCCTCACTGTGTTATATTTATAAAAGCACCATCACCGTGCTGCACGGTCGGTAAGAATTAAACGTCCTGGAGAGCGTGCTCCTCTTACGATCCTCTCATGGCTGTGTCACGGCCAGAGGTGTGAAGACTTCATAAAAAACGTCCACACAGGTTTGATTCCTCTTAATGGCTCTCAGCATGGCGGCCATTAGCCGCTGTGACCAGCTCATCGTTCACACTAACTAACAGAGTCTGCTGCAGAGACTCTACCTTCATGACAGACTCTCCAGATCATCCTGGACCAGACCGCAGAGCTTTGAGGGTCCTGAAGCTCCGTCTGATCTCAGCCGGTCTGTATCAGGACTCGGATGAAACCAGGAGCAGGAGAGGTCCAGACCTGAGGCCAGTCATGTCTTTATAAAGAGGACTACAGGAGCTCTTCATCAGGAGCCTGCTTCCTCCTTGTACATTATGAACCCTGATACTCCATGGGTCCGGCTCTTTAAGTCCTCTGTGTAGTCTCAGACTCTGAAGAAGGAGCACAGACAGAAACCAGCTTTAATCCCAATTACTCCTCTTTGGTCTCTGTATGTCCTCTTTGTTCTCTGCACCTTTAAATTTCTGCTCTCAGACCCTCAGACAGTCTCTGTGTCACGAGGAGGGGGTCTCGGTCCTGGGGGAGCCTCTTTGTTCCTCTAGATGTCTGGAGCTGGTTCAGGGTCCGGCTGGTAAACTGGCCTCAGGCAGCGCTCCCTGTGACCGGGGCCGGGCAGAGGCGGTTTGTTGTCGGGGTCCTTGGAGACTGCGTGCTCAGTCAGCGAGCACTGAGGGCCGGTGGGGAGCCCGGGGCGACGTCCCTCCGCGGGGCCACAGAACAATGTTGTGGTGAAAGTCTCTGAGTTCAGAAACATCAGAGCTGCGGTCACACAGAGAACATATCCTACGAAGCGGTCCCTCAGTTCTCAGAGCCAGACCTGCAGACGGAACAGGATCCATTAAAGCTCCAGGCTTCATCAGGCTCATGGATTATAGGAAGGGGACTGAATGAGAACCCTGAGAGGAACTTTAACTGACATCATAGTTCATCATGTTGTTAGAGTGAGGAGCTGAAAACATAGTTTAACACGGAGCTCATCAGAAGTTCACCAATCCTGAGTCTTTGATTTATAAATCCTCCAAACATCATAATCTGCACTCTGAGCCTCCTCTCTGTGAATCTGCACTCTGAGCCTCCTCTCTGTGAGTTTGCACTCTGAGCCTCCTCTCTGTGAGTCTGCACTCTGAGCCTCCTCTCTGTGATTCTGCAATCTGAGCATCCTCTCTGTGAGTCTGCACTCTGAGCATCCTCTCTGTGAGTCTGCACTCTGAGCCTCCTCTCTGTGAGTCTGCACTCTGAGCCTCCTCGCTGTGAATCTGCACTCTGAGCCTCCTCTCTGTGAGTCTGCACTCTGAGTCTGCACTCTGAGCCTCCTCTCTATGAGTCTGCACTCTGAGCATCCTCTCTATGAGTCTGCACTCTGAGCATCCTCTCTGTGAGTCTGCACTCTGAGCCTCCTCTCTGTGAGTCTGCACTCTGAGTCTGCACTCTGAGCCTCCTCTCTATGAGTCTGCACTCTGAGCCTCCTCACTGTGAGTCTGCACTCTGAGCCTCCTCTCTATGAGTCTGCACTCTGAGCATCCTCTCTGTGAGTCTGCACTCTGAGCCTCCTCTCTATGAGTCTGCACTCTGAGCATCCTCTCTGTGAGTCTGCACTCTGAGCCTCCTCTCTATGAGTCTGCACTCTGAGCCTCCTCACTGTGAGTCTGCACTCTGAGCCTCCTCTCTATGAGTCTGCACTCTGAGCCTCCTCTCTGTGAGTCTGCAATCTGAGCCTCCTCTCTGTGAGTCTACACTCTGAGCCTCTTCTCTGTGAGTCTGCACTCTGAGCCTCCTCTCTGTGAGTCTGCACTCTGAGCCTCCTCTCTGAGAGTCTACACTCTCAGCCTCCTCTCTGTGAGTCTGCACTCTGAGCCTGATGTATAGAGTGAGGATATTTCAGGTCATTAATTTCAGTTTCAGGAGGTCTCTTTTAAAGATCATTATCAGGTAGAGAAACTGAATCCTCCCACCAGCTGTCCTCCTCCCCTTCCTCCCCCACTCCTTCCTCCCCCTCTCCTTCCTCCCCTTCTCCTCCTCCTCCTCGTCTCTCCTTCATGTCTTTATCCATCGCCTTCAAACGCTCCCTCTGCCCATTGTGATGGATGGAGAGATGAAGCAGGAGGGGGAGGAGGGGGAGGCCAGCCCTGCAGGCTCAGGTTTCCCTCCTCCTCCACCTCCTCTTTCCTGCCTCACCCCGTGCCCTCTCTCACCCTCTTCTTGCCCTCTCTCACCATTATGTGCTCCTCCTCGCTCGCTCTGCACAGGAATGGCAGCAGAGAGAGAGAGGGAGGAAGTGAGCGTGCCCCCGTCCATCTGTCGCGGCTCCAGGATCAAATAAACGGATTGTGTGTGAGGATGGGAGATAATTGCGGTCTGTATTCTGCTCTCTAAGTGTATGATATTAACCCCGCGCTCCCCGCCGGCCCTGCTCCCACGGGCAGATGGTTCTGGGTTTTGATATCCGAGCCAGGCAGGGAGAGGTCAGAGGTCAAGTTGAAGTTCACATCCAGAGGAGTGCTCTTTCTCCCCCCTGATCCCGGCGTCTCCTCCCCGTCTCCGTGTCTCCCACGCTCAGGAGAATATGGATGTCATTTAAAGAAGGACAGCCCGCTGCGGCCGACCCCGCAGAGCCTGGGGAGCAGGTAGCTTAGCCGGGACCTAACCCACTTATACACGCAGCATGCAGAGGTGATGGAGCACGGGCAGAGGTGGGGGGAGGCCCAAAGAGACCGGAGACTGGATGAGGAAGAGATTCAATCGTCAGGCAACAGAGGTCACAGACACACTCGCACGTACACACACAGACACACACACACACATATTCAGGATTTAGATTCACTGAAGTCTGAGAGTGCAGGACGAGGAGGACATGCTGTCCCTCAGTCACAGAGAGACCTGAGAGGAACTGATGGACCGGACACAGAGAGGGACGCAGAAAACTGTTTTCTGTTTGGATCACTTAGAGAACTCTGTGAGGACAGAGTCAGAGATCCTGAGACAGATCCTGAGACAGAACCTGAGACAGATCCTGAAACAGATCCTGAGAAAGATCCTGAGACAGTTCCTGAAACAGATCCTGAGACAAATCCTGAGACAGATCCTGAGACAGTTCCTGAAACAGATCCTGAGACAGATCCTGAGACAGATCCTGAGACAGATCCTGAGACAGATCATGTCAGAGCTTAACTGCAAACATAAATATATGTGACCTCTCTTTCTCAGTGACTGTGCATGAAGATGGACGACGCATCTCAACCCCCTCCTGTTGAGGGAAAGTGAGGCCAAAACATACCGCACCTCAGGGCCGGACATCCGTCACTGTGAGCCAGAGTCTGTGCAGGAGGACCCGGCCCTCAGGGTACTGACGCCCCACCTCTTCCTCTAACAGACACACCTCGTTTACCTCGTTCCTAAAGCGTCATCGCTCCCTCAGGTGGGTCCAGTCCTCAGGTGAGTTTAGATTGATTTTAGAGTTTGACCCATGTCCAATCTGTTAATATGGAGGAGGCGGGGCTTATGAGCTATACTGCAAACAGTCAGCAGGGGGTGCTCTGTATGTTTTAGGGAGCTGTCCTGTTTCTGCTGCAGGCTGAAGAAATCTAATGCAGACGCATCTTTTTCATATTCGTCATTTAGACTCTAAAATATGTAAAAACAGGATTAAAAATGTTGAAATGACCCTTTAAGTCCGGATTAATACACCGTGAGCTTCACCTGATGGTGTGCACACAGCCTTACTGCACATATATAATCACGCTCAGACTGAATACTGCTGTTACACGGGGATACTCTGCAGCTTGATGTAAACATTACAGCCCGGTCTTCACCTTAATAGCTCACCTGTCAGCGTCCCCGCTCCACCTGCATGCAGAATGAAGAGCAGCAGAGCTCATCCGTCAGAGCGAGCAGAGATTTAATGTTTGTCCCCGAGCAGGAAATAAGAAAAGAAGCTGCAGGTTCATCACACAAAGAACAGCAAACATACAAACACACGCAGCGCACGCCTCCACTCATATCTGCAATCTCAAATTTCACTTACATTCCAATTGAATACGAGCTATCATCACAGGCCGCCTTTATCTGCTGTGATATATACTCACAGGCCGAGGGGGAGGACGGGGGAGGAAGGGTGGGGGCGGCGGTGAACCTATTTGTGTTTATGGCTTTGCAGGGAAGGAGATAAATGACCTCCCGTTTTTATTTGGTTTTAATGAAGTAGGGACCGAGGGACTCCCCAGCAGCCTGTCCTCTTCCTCCACCATCATCACCCGGCTATCCTCCTCAAACCCTCCTCCCCCCCTCCCTCACCCCCGCCTCATCCTTGTTTGTGACCTAGATGCAGGACGCTCGACAAAGGACACAGGTTGGGGAAGAAGCTCACCTCTCTCAAAGGTGTGAAGTGGACAAGGCGCCAGGAGGAAACTTGTTAACCCCCTTCCCTCTCTCGGGGGGGAGGGAGGCAGGTCGGGTGGGAGGGAGGACAGGGGGGACATTATATTTGTCCACCACATGTTTGCCGTACCAAACGGCCGTGCTAACTCTCTGTTAATTGGACACTCGGGCCCCCAATTAAGGCCACAACTCAAAAAGGCAAGTGGGTAGAAAAACAACACACACACACACACACACACACACACACACACACACACACACACACACACACACACTGGGACTTCATTAAGAGAGTGGTGGAGGTCCTCCTGTGGGAGAGGAAGGGGACATGGACTCACACACATGCATAGAGAGGACAATAACACACACACAAACAAGTGTTCAGGTGCACACGTGTCCTCGCAGCAGCGGCTGGTGTTCTGATGGTCTACATCAGGACCTGTTATCTCTGCTGGTCTGGGTTTCAGTCTGAGAAGTGTTCTGATCTGCATCGACCAATCAGGTGTCAGCAGGAAGAACAATCAGTATGGAGAGCAACAGCAGGAGGAACCAGTGTGATGACATCCCATGGTTGTTAATCTGAGGAGGATTTTCTTTCCCTCTAGAAACAGATATCTGCAGACTTACAAAGAGACGAGATCGAGAACATAAACACGAACATAGACCCTGTCAGGAGGACTTCCTGACGGTGCTGATGTCCCTCGTCAGAGCTCCTCTGGATAAGACAACCTGCTGCGGTTGAAGGGGTCTGCTGTGTTACAGGTTAAGCGACTCCACACAGGTAAGGATCCATGTTGACTCGTCAGGGTCTCGTGTGTCCGTAAACACCTCACACTCTGGTTTATTTATCTGCTCAGTCCCCCTTGTGCGTGTGTGCGTGTGTGTGTGTGTGTGTGTGTGTGTGTGTGTGTGTGTGTGTGTGTGTGTGTGTGTGTGTGTGTGTGTGAGTGAAATGAACAAAAGAGTAAA
>NC_048293.1:24301767-24331767 GCF_009762535.1 Notolabrus celidotus
GGCATCTTAAACCCATGAACTCCTCCACAGTCAGCTGTTTTTTTATCGTTGATCTCTCAGCTGAAAGAAGTTCAACTCTTTGAACACCTACACACTCGTCAATGTCGCTCCTCCCTCACCAACCAATCAAAAATAAGAAGAGGCGGGTCTTATGAAGTGGACTTTGTATCAATGAAGACAAGAATCCTAATGTGTTTCTTAAAGGTTCAACCTTGTTTTTGTTGTTTCATCCTGTGAACCTGCTGCAGGACGAAGACGTCACACTGAGTTATTATTCATTCAACTCTGAAAACTCATGATCAGATCTCTCTGATCCCTGAACTCTATGAAAGCTTTGATCTGGAGTGGTCTCTAATTTTCTCATCATGTCTGCATTATTGGCGGCTTGATCGTCTCTGTCCGGCGTGTCACAGACAGTCTTGCAGGTGAGGGAGTCTGAGCGGGACTCTGTCTGGTGTTTTTAGCTGACAGCAGAAATCTTCCTCATAAATCTGTTTTAAAGGAGATCAGTCTGATGACTGCAGCGGCTCACGGAGCACACAGACACAATCCGATTTATTAAACTGCTCTCAACATGAAATATTGACGAGACGCAGCGAACAGGCCGCTCCGGTACAGATCCTGACTCTGTAAACAGGTTAAATATTGCAGCCCGGCTGTGTAGTGATGAAGCAGAGCGAGGTTTTACTCTGAGAGCAGAGCGGACACTTCATGGTCTACATCTCCAGGATCTCATTGAGCCGAGTCAACAGCTCATAATGCTCCTGTTTATTTCAGCACTGCGACTCTGCGCAAATTGATTACAGGGTCAGGGTTAAAACCAGCTGGAGCTCCACACACACCCACACCGCCGGGGCTGCGTGTTCCACTTAGAGGAACGTGTTTAAGTTCTCAAATTTAACAGAGGAACAGAAAACAAGAAGAGAGGGAACAAAGAGGGAGAGTTTATACGAATAAAAGAGCGTCCGACTGCAGGTACATAAAGATCTGAAACACACAAGGTTCATCCTTTAAAAGAATAACACAGTCATGTTATAATAATAAAGATTTATTCATTCATATTTATCTGATGTAGAAATGATCAGAGTCTCAGTCGGAGCGGAGCGAGGCAGAGACAGACGATTAGTTAAGAAGCTCCAACTAGCTCTGCTGTTCCCCTCTTAAAGACCACATTTCCCATGAGGCCTTTCACCTGCTGAAGAGGATTAATGGAGTCACATTAATCTCTCTGTTAGTCAGCACACATGACCACACACTGACTCAAGTCTGGTCACGGTGAGCCGGTCTACTGAGAGAGTTTCCAGAGCTCACGTCACCTGAAGCATGAATCACACGGTGAGACCTGCAGCACGGACCTGCTCCTGTAAACCATCACTCATGTTAATAATAAGAGAAAAGACTTTAATTTGAGGTCCATGTTAGAGACTAATGCTTCATGGGTCTGTATCAGTCATTTAAAAACCTTGTTGGTTATATTTAGAATCATTAGGACGAAGAAGAAGACTCGAGGCTTCAGGGATCTGAGCTACAGATGGCAGAAACTCGGCCTGCAAGGAAGAGATGCTCTGCAGGGAAATCAGCCTCCAACAAATCAGACAGACAGACAGACAGACAGGCAGGCAGGCAGGCAGGCAGACAGACAGGCAGGCAGACAGACAGGCAGACAGACAGACAAACAGGCAGGCAGGCAGGCAGTAAGGGAGGGAAGGCAGACAGACAGACAGACAGGCAGGCAGGCAGACAGACAGACAGGTAGGCAGGCAGACAGACAGACAGGCAGGCAGACAGGCAGGCAGGCAGGCAGACAGACAAACAGGCAGGCAGGCAGTAAGGGAGGGAAGGCAGGCAGACAGACAGACAGACAGGCAGGCAGGCAGGCAGGCAGACAGGCAGGCAGACAGGCAGGCAGGCAGACAGGCAGGCAGGCAGACAGACAGGCAGGCAGGCAGACAGACAGACAGACAAACAGGCAGGCAGGCAGGCAGTAAGGGAGGGAAGGCAGACAGACAGACAGGCAGGCAGACAGACAGACAGGCAGGCAGGCAGGCAAGCTGGCTGCAGTTCCTCCAGTGTCCACTTGAGGCTTGCTCTAGAAGCAGCAGAAACCACAATAAAAAGTGTTTACAGCTCGGTTAAAAGACTAGTTTATTCTGAATCGATCATCTCTCATGTTTTATTACTCAGCAGTTTAGAAGACGTTTTGCATAATTAGGGGCGTGGCTGACTTGATTGACAGGCGGGCTCACTGTAGCTGTTAGCGAGGAGGCTAACCTCCACCTCTCTGCCTCTCGTTAGGTCAGCCGAGGTCAGGTTGAGTCAGCATTTCCAACATGGCGACCGCTGACGATCGGCTTCAAACCTCTGCTTCAGAAACAAACATGTGACGTCACAGAGACAACGTCCACATTTATACAGAGGGAGGGACACGCAGCAGAGTCACGTCACTTTATAATCAACTAACCGACCATCAGTGAAATAAAACTATGAGTTTAAGGACTCTGCAGGATGATCCAGGACTGAGGACGTGTGACAGATACCCAGGTCTACAGACAGCAGAGTGAGAAGAGACCAAAGAGACTCTTCATAGAAATATACGCCCAGGATTACAAAGTTTAAACTCGTCTCTCTTTAACAAATATGATAAATACAACATTTAAAGGATTTAAAGACGATAAACATCTGAGTACTTCAGTTATTACCCTGATTAAACTCTGAAAACTGGCTCCTTCCAGCCAACATGCACTTACAGGAAACACACACACACACACACACACACACACACACACACTCTGGTCTGCCCCTGAGAACCCTCCTGCCCCCTGTAGAGGGCAGAACTCTGCCAAAACACCTCCGGCTGCATGTCTGTATCAGAGGAGAGCAAACAGAGGGGGGGTGGTGAGGGGGGTGCAGAGACTAAAGTGGCATTTCCAGAGTGCATCACCAGATCCTCCCCCCCTCCTCCCTGCCTCACCACCCCCCCCCACCCCCCGCGCCCCCCCAGGCCTCATAAATTGGACTTATGGCGGTGTTGCCAGCATAAATAAGTCCCTTTGATAGTTAGCGCAGGAAGTTACGACCCCCCCGGGTACGGCGGGGGACAGTGGCAGGGCGGCGTCTGGTGGTGGCTCGCCCGCGCCCCGTGGCTCTGATCCTCGCGCCGATTCAGGGCACGCTCTCTTCATTACCGCCGGCCACCGGGGACTTGTTTTTTCTGCAAGATTAATGAGAGCCGCGGAAATTCTCCAGCGCGACTCGATAATTAAGTCTTTGTTTATCAAAAAACAAGTTATATTAGGAGCCGGAAACTCGCAGTAATTATTCATAATCCTAACAATTCAAGTGTAGCTACCTCATTTGCCTGTGTAATTCTGCTTTTTAATTTCTAGAATATATTTGCATATTAATTTTGCCCATCGGCTGCTGCTGGGGCTCTGACAGTTTCTCTCCTACCTCCCCCTCTCTCTCTCTCTCTCCCCCCTCTCTCCCTCCTCCCTCGGTGTGATGTTGTTGGGGGGGGGGGGGGGGGGGGCTCGGTTGGGTGGCATTCAGCATGGGTGTAATGATAAATTATGAATTTTTCTAATTTGATGCATAATGAAGTAACCCCTTCTGATCCGCTTCCGCTCTGTCTCACTGATCCTTCCTCTCCGGCCTCATCAGACCTCCTCCCTCCCTCCCTCACCCCTCTTCCCCCCTCTCCCTCCCTCCATAAGCACCTTCAGCCATGTGGTCATTAGGGGCAGAGGAGCCACGTCTCATCGCTGTCACAGTCTGTCTGCTGGGCGAGGGCGAGGAGATCAGACGCCATCGGCCAACACGACCTCCTGTCCAACCGCCATGCTGCTCCGAGAGGCCTGGCTCTCCGCCCGCATCCTCTCCTCTCCTCCTAACCTCTCTCTCCATCCATTCATCCTCTGTTTCTTATTCACTTTCTCTTGCCCCCTTCGTTCCTCTTCGCTCCTTCCTCTCCTCCTAACCTCTCTCTCCATCCATTCATCCTCTCCTCTCCTCCTAACCTTTCTCTCATCCATCCATCCTCTCCTCTCCTCCTAACCTCTCTCTCCATCCATCCATCCTCTCCTCTCCTCCTAACCTCTCTCTCCATCCATTCATCCTCTGTTTCTTATTCACTTTCTCTTGCCCCCTTCGTTCCTCTTCCCTCCTTCCTCTCCTCCTAACCTCTCTCTCCTCCATCCATCCTCTCCTCTCCTTCCTAACCTCTCTCTCCATCCATCCATCCTCTCCTCTCCTCCTAACCTCTCTCTCCTCCATCCATCCTCTCCTCTCCTCCTAACCTTTCTCTCATCCATCCATCCTCTCCTCTCCTTCTAACCTCTCTCTCCATCCATCCTCTGTTTCTTATTCACTTTCTCTTGCCTCCCTCCTTCCTCTCCTCCTAACCTCTCCATCCATCCACTCCTCTCTCCAGCCACCTTTCCTCCTAATCTCTCACTCCATCCATCCTCCCCTCTCCATCCATCCTCTCCTCCTAACCTCTCCATCCCCCCTCTGTTCTTTATTCACTTTCTCTTGCCTCCTTCCTTCCTCTTCCCTCCTTCCTCTCCTCCTAACCTCTCCATCCATCGACTCCTCTCTCCAGCCACCTTGCCTCCTAATCACTCACTCCATCCATCCTCCCCTCTCCATCCATCCTCTCCTCCTAACCTCTCCATCCCTCCTCTGTTCTTTATTCACTTTCTCTTGCCCCCTTTGTTCCTCTTCCCTCCTTCCTCTCCTCCTAACCTCTCTCCCATCCATCCATCCATCCTCTCCTCTCCTTCCTCTCCTCCTAACCTCTCCATCCATCGACTCCTCTCTCCAGCCACCTTGCCTCCTAATCTCTCACTCCATCCATCCTCTCCTCTGTTCTTTATTTACTTTCTCTTGCCCCCTTCGTTCCTCTTCCCTTCTTCCTCTCCTCCTAAACTCTCTCCCATCCATCCATCCTCTCCTCTTCTTCCTAACCTCTCTTTCCATTCATTTATCCTCGGTTTCTTATTCACTTTATCTTGCCCCCTTCGTTCCTCTTCCCTCCTTCCTCTCCTCCTAACCTCTCCATCGATCCACTCCTCTCTCCATCCACCTTTCCTTCTAATCTCTCACTCCATCCATCCTCTCCTCTCCATCCATCCTCTCCTCCTAACCTCTCCATCTCTCCTCTGTTCTTTATTTACTTTCTCTTGCCTCCTTCGTTCCTCTTTCCTCCTTCCTCTCCTCCTCCCTCCTTTATTTCCCATAACTTCTCCTTTATCTCTTTTCTTTCCTTACCTTGTGTCCTCCTTTATCTTCTTTTCTGTGATGTTTTCATCCCTCTCTCTTTCCTTCCCTCACTCATGTTTTCTCTTTTACTCTTTTACCTCTCTCCTCTTCTCTCCTTCAACCTCTTTTCTTTCTTCTCCTCTCTTTTATTTTAACACCATCCCTTTCTCGTCTCCTGTCTCTCCTTTTTTATCTCCACTCCTTCCCTTCTTGTCTTCCTCCTGACGCTCTCTCTGTTTGTGCCCGGAGGTTGTGTTACCTTCTCTCTCTCTCTCTCTCTCTCTCTCTCTCTCTCTCTCTCTCTCTCTCTCACTCTCTGTCTCTCTCTCTCTCTCTCTCTCTCTCTCTCTCTCTTCTTGTGTGTGTGTGTGTGTGTGTGTGGCGGGCTCGGACCCCTCGTCCTTGATGGAAACGTCTCCTCGTGTGTGTGACATCTGTTTAAGTGTTGGAGTGCAGCGTTTGTTAAGTGCTAATCGTTACACCGCGTTGACTGCCGCTGTCATCAGGAAATGAATATTGATGATCTGACGCCCCGTGATGCATGCTGGGAAACACACTTAAAACAGAAATACATCCCTGCAGCCATTTAGACACACACACACACACACACACACACACACACACACACACACACACACACACACACACACACACACACACACACACGCACACGCTCCGACACTAAACAAACAGCATTAAACAGGGAGTGACCTTTGACCTGCAGGGTGAATTAAAGCTGCGTTCAGGAGCTCCTGGAGTCTCTCAGAGGTCAGAGGTCGTGTGAAACGCTACCTGTCGGTTTAAAGGTGTGATGGGCTGTTTTCAAACCGCCTACTATACCAGCAGTACGTACTGATTTGAAAATTCAGTATGTAGTAAGTGAACAAGAGCAAAATCTGCAGTATGCCAAAACTCCTCGGATGTCGTACTGTTTCGGGAAAATTTCACAGTTCTGCTTTTTCTTCTTTTTTGAAGTTGAACTCAGTTTTTAGATGCTGTGAAAATGATTAAATTCCATATAAACCACTTCTTAACTTTTTAAATCATAAGTGATGCTAAAGAAGCAGGTTATCTATCAGCTTGGACGTTGTTTACTTCCGGTTTCTGAAACCGGAAATCCAGTGACGTCTGGCCCAGCATCCTGCAGACCAGATCCAACAGAACAGACT
This sequence comes from Notolabrus celidotus, assembly GCF_009762535.1. Classification (NCBI taxonomy): domain Eukaryota; kingdom Metazoa; phylum Chordata; class Actinopteri; order Labriformes; family Labridae; genus Notolabrus; species Notolabrus celidotus. The sequence goes on from NC_048293.1 coordinate 24,308,196, forward strand.
ACAGACTTCAAACGCATTATCAGGGCTCTCAAGTCTCACACGCGCATTTCAGCCTGTTCACACGCTCACACGCCACACTTTGTATTTCTCACGCGTAATTACTAGGACAACACCAACCAAGTTGCGCCATTTTTCCTTAAGCTGTGGAACAGGTAGGAATCAAGTGGGTTTCCTGTATAGCTCAGAATGAGCTTGCCACGCACCAGCTAATCTAAATGAACATTACGTTCCAAAGAAAAGGATGCGCAATGCAGACTGACCGCAGGTTAGGAGACGCAATCTGTCTGCAGACCTGAAGTTAATGGACCTGAAGCTAACGGACCTGAAGTTAACAGACCTGAAGCTAACGGACCTGAAGTTAACAGACCTGAAGCTAACGGACCTGAAGTTAACGGACCTGAAGCTAACAGACCTGAAGTTAACACACCTGAAGTTAACGGACCTGAAGCTAACGGACCTATAGCTAACACACCTGAAGTTAACGGACCTGAAGTTAACAGACCTGAAGTTAACACACCTGAAGCTAACGGACCTATAGCTAACACACCTGAAGTTAACGGACCTGAAGTTAACAGACCTGAAGCTAACGGACCTATAGCTAACACACCTGAAGCTAACAGACCTGAAGCTAACGGACCTGTAGCTAACACACCTGAAGTTAACAGACCTGAAGCTAACGGACCTGAAGCTAACGGACCTGAAGTTAACAGACATGAAGCTAACGGACCTGAAGTTAACAGACCTGAAGCTTACGGACCTGAAGCTAACAGACCTGAAGCTAACGGACCTGAAGTTAACGGACCTGAAGCTAACGGACCTGAAGCTAACAGACCTGAAGCTAACAGACCTGAAGTTAACAGACCTGAAGTTAACAGACCTGAAGCTAACAGACCTGAAGTTAACAGACCTGAAGCTAACAGACCTGAAGCTAACGGACCTGAAGCTAACGGACCTGAAGCTAACGGACCTGAAGTTAACGGACCTGAAGCTAACGGACCTGAAGTTAACATTCGTTAACGGAAACATTCAGTCTGATGTGAAGTCGTCCCTCGAGGAGGATGATCTCAGACAGCAGAGTCAGAGGGGTGATCAGCTCTATAAATACATGATATTTAATACTTGTCAACTTGTTTGTGTTCAGTCTGAAGCTGGTGATGATCCGGGGGATGTAAAGTGAGCGGGAGGTTATGTAAATCCTGATTCACCCGTCCTCTCATCTCCTCTGTGATCTCTGAACATGACTGAGTCTGAGTCTACCTGCTCATCATTCTCCTGAGGACGGACCACAGGTGAGCCAGAGGCTTGTTTATCACTCAGGTCTGTTTAAAGCAGAGCGTCTGGCCTCTCTCTCCTTTATTTGTTCTCTGTAGATATCTCTCTCCGTCTTCGCTCCCTCTCTCCGTTCTCTCTTTATCTCTCCGTCCTCTCTCTCTCTCTCGTCCGTATACAGTCACAGATTAAACTTCAGCATATTGTTGGATCAGATGCGCTGCAGGAGAACCTCTGCTGTTCCTGTTGTCACCCCATTAGACGAGCCGCTGTTGAGGCGGGCGATCTCTTTGACCTCTGACCTCTGTGAACACGGCCGGGCTCTCGTATTAGACATCGCGGCCTGTGCATGTTCCCCGTCTATTTACAGGAAGTCAAAGTTCAGACAAACAATTTATGCATCACGCCGACCATCGCAGCCAGGACGGTTTAAGCTCTGAATAATCACGGAGGAGGAGGAGACGCAGAGAGGGAGAGATGGAGGGTCATTAAGGAACACAAGGGCGAGCGGCGAGGAGTCATCGGGCACGTTGGCGACTCGTAATGTGTGAACGGATGGCGGGGACACGACCCTGTGATAGTGAGGTGTCAAAGTGTCCTGCTGCCACCACAGAGGGCTGGCTCGGAACCCGGGCGACACTGGAGGGTGTTTGGGGTGAGGGTGTGGGGGTCAGGTCAAAGAGGATGACACCTCATAATCAAAGGGAGGTGACATCTGAGTCAATCAGGGCGCCCGATGTCAGGGACGGTTTACAAAGAGCAGCAGGACAACAACGGCGTCCACGACCACGAAACCTGAGAGTGTTTACCTGTGGACTCTGCACAGGTGACATCACTCTGCACAGGTGACCTTCACATTACCACATCTTTAGAAGGTCTCCTGATCTGATTGGATAAGATGGATTTAAAGACTCTTCCATGAACAGGAGTCTCCTCTCTGCATGTCCACAGAGAGGCCGACCTGCTCTCAGGCCGCCTCCTGCATCTAGCATGCAAACCAAGAAATACAACACTATATTATTAACTGTGTGTGTGTGTGTGTGTGTGTGTGTGTGTGTGTGTGTGTGTGTGTGTTTGTGTGTCGAGCTGACACTGTGACTCAAAGTTTCCTCTGAGCTCTGCAGGACAAACTGCACCTTCAGCCTGTCTGCTGCCTCCGCGGGGAGAGAGTCTGTGGAGTGGAGCGGGAGAGAGGGAGGGCAAGAGACATAGACGCACAGAGAGAGAGAGGGGGAGGTGGGGGAGCTGTTGAAGTTGAAGCCTGTTCTTTTGTGGCGCCCTGCCTTCTGATCATTTACATCAAGTTGACATTCGGAGAGTTTACTCTGGGGTCTGTAATTGTATTCTTTCGCCAGTTCTGCATTGCCGACCGTGAAAATGGAATCTTATCAACCCTGACCAATTTTTAATGTACAAAATGAATTGGCAGGGGTTCAAAAAAAGGGGGAGCTACAATTCAAATCAGGTGAATGATACACGCTGTTTTTTTTCAGTGAGTGATTGAGCCGCCCCCCCCACCCCCCACCCTCCAACCTCCCAGCACCTTATCACCTCCTGCATTCAACGATCACATTACACCGGATTTATTCCCTTTCACTGCGAGGCCGAGCACAGGAGGGGCAGCTCCAGGTAAAAACACATCTGTTTGTGTGTGTGTGTGTGTGTGTGTGTGTGTGTGTGTGTGTGTGTGTGCTCATGCATGCCTCGGATGTATGTGGATATACATACCTGTGTGGTTTCTACATGTTCTCCTCTGTGTGCAGGGGGACAAGGGGGGCGAGGGGGGAGGAGCTCAAGGAGGAAATGTGTCAGAGGGGTTAATCCTGCACGTATTCAGCGGCAGCTCTGAGGTGAGACGGTTAATTGAACTGATGACCTGCAACAAAAACAGAGCTCACAGCGCCGACGCACATACAAGTGTGTGTGTGTGTGTGTGTGTGTGTGTGTGCACTCTGATGAACACTAACGTGGAGGGGGTTCGAGAGTGAAGACTGCACAGGTCTCTGAGTGAACCCCCCTCCAGGTCTCTCTATGTGGCCACATTCAGAACATCACGCACGCCAACTTACAGCAGAGTAAACATGTTCATGTTTCCTCATCAGGGGAGAAAACTACGCCAGGGCCCCCGTGTGACCACGCAGCACAGAGCGCCGTCACTGATCGCACGTGAGTTCAGTCCAGAGAGAGAACGGCTGCTGTCGATCCAGGAGGGACAGACAGGTAAGAGGGGGACAGAGACTTATCCTGTTCAGTGTCTCATGCATCGTCCTTCAGTGAAGTCGTGTTCAGACGTGTTCCCTCTTGGTCATTTTAGATCAAAGTAGAGAATGACCGTAAAGGGGGTCCAGGAGACGAGGGGTATAATCATGATGATACTGACCGCTCTCTCCTTGTACGTTTGAGAGAAAGAAGAGGTTTTTGGCGGTCTCTGCAGACCCTGATCTGGAGCGTTCTCTCTCCCTCTGCAGGGTCACTCTGCATCCATCATGCTCATCCAAAGCTCTCCGGTCTTAAAGTCAGAGGTCTCAAACCTCTGGACTGCAGAACCTCTTCAGTATTCCAGCCCTGATCCCCGAGCAGAGGATGAGAAGGAAGACTGCAGAAAAAACAAAGGGAGTGAAATGAAAGCCATACATATGTTCATATCGCAGCAGTAATAAAGATTAAGTAGAAGTTAATGGCGTCCTCAGTCATGCTCGCCGAGGTAATCTCTCTTTTTTAAATCAAAATTAGATTTGGAGGGGAGGAACAAACAGGGGGTGAGACTTTGGCGTAATATTTTAATCAAATTGTCATGAGTGAGTGGATACAATTAGGGAGGCTGTCAGTCACCAAGGCAGGGACCCTGTTGTTGTTCAGCTGGAGAGGAGGAGGAGGAGGAGGAGGGGGAGGAAGATGGGAGGAAGAGGGGGAGGAGGGATGAACCCGGGATGGAAATGGGAGCGTAGATAAGAGAGCATCTGATCTGGAACAACACTGACCGGCCTCAGAATAACCTCAGGTAAGGACGCAGGTCAGGTGAGAGAGTGCGCCCTGTGTACAGAGACTTAAATTAAGAGAGACCAATTGACCTGGTGAGGATGTTTTTGGACTGTGCGAGGAAGCCGGAGTACCCAGAGAGAACCCATGCATGCACAAGGAGAACATGCAAACTCCACACAGAAAGGCACCTGACTCGAACCCAGAACCTTCTAACTTTGAGGCAACAGCGCTACCCACTGCACCACCATGAAGCCTGTAGGTTCAATCATCAGAAATGATTTTGACTCTAAAATAGTAATTATTGAGAAAATAAGACATCTTTGACATATCAAGAATGTTTACATTTAGCAGTTTAAACGTGCCAACTTAGTTTAACCCCTGTTGGTGTCAAGTTTGGAAAAAGACCACAAAACAGACTGAGTTTGTTGGAATAGAACTCTATTCCCCAGAGAAGGAAAACAACGACATTTCTCCACCATAGATGACGCACGTTACTGCCCCCTTCTGCTCTGGAGAGGTACTGCAGATGGGATTCCTACCGAGTTCCTTGTTTTGACATAAAGCAATCTGGTAGTTTGAAGGATTTTACATGTCGTGTTAAAACTACATGAATTAAAAATGTTTAACCACTAGACATGAATTAATATAATAGAAGCTACATGTTATACTTATGTTGATAAAACAGACAACCATGTTGCTTTTTTTGAATATAGGAGAGGAGCTAAAGAAGACTTTAGGTTCTAAATGAGACTAAAGTCCTGTGATGATGGACCACAGCTCAAACGTATAAAGATGTTTGTAAAGTCAGTGATTTGAGACGGTGATGAAACAAGCGAAGCACCAGTCCATGCTTTTCCTCCCACTCCGTTGCCTCCCTCCTCTCTTTGCATGAGCACTCTGAAGCCTAAACAAGTGTGAAAACGCCGGCTGATTAGCCGCCTTGGACCAGGGCAGCCTCTCTGTTATCTGCTCATGGAGAGATAATCAATTTGTGACATACCTAAAGAGGAGCAGGGTTGGTTTCCCTTAATTGGGCCATTACTGGAGCAAGAGGCACTGACTAACGAGCGCGAGGGCTCTGTTATTATTACCCATGATGCATTATTTCTCCCTCCACTAGCTTCATTGGCTGGTTTTTCACCCCTCAGTAAAGAAGCAAAAACAAATCTGCTTCCAGAGGAAGATCGGAGACGATGTGAGGATTCATCCATGAGTGAATTAATCTTTACAAAGATCAACTTGTTTGTCGATCGCTGTACACACACACATACACCGCTATACACACACACACCACCAGGCCGCTGTACACACACACACACCACCAGGGCGTCCTCGCACACCACCAGGGCGTCCTCACACAGCCCCGTCAAAGGGGTTCAAATGTTAGCGCTGCTTGTTTGTAGGAGCCATTACATGTTTACACTGATCCATCATCTCCAACCACCCCTCCCCCCCACGCCGAGCCCCTCCCCCCCACGCCACACGTACAGTAATTATGATTTATCAAATTAATTTGTCAGAGCCGATTCATCACCAGACTCGCGACATGCTAAAGAGCAAATTGACATGTTAGCACACACACACACGTGTGGAGGACAGGTATCTCCTCCAACGCTCACTACAACTAATTAAACACAAAGCGTGTCAGACGGAGTGAGTGATGGTGGCGTGATGGCGGCACAAAAACATCAACTCAAGCAAAACAAAGAGCGGAGCGCCGCGTGACAGCGGAGGGAGGCGTTTACAGCCGGCCAGACGCCGCTCCTCGCTTAGGATTCACTGAGCCGCCACGGGAAGAGAAATCCAGATGATTTCACGTGTTGTTGATGCTCCGACGGCGTTTTGATATTAACAGACCTCTGACTGACGGGTGGAGGAGGGAGGGGACAACGCCATCGTTACAAGGACCTGACCTTGTAAACTACTGGAGCTAGTTTTTTTGAGTATTATCAAACAACAACAAACCCTCCAGTAAACATTGGATTTCAGAAACCATGTCTCAAAGTCAAAAAACCCCAAACTCAGAGATGAGAGAAGAAGAAGAAGAAGAAGAAGAAGAAGAAGAAGAAGAAGAAGAAGAAGAAGAAGAAGAAGAAGAAGAAGAAGAAGAAGAAGAAGAAGAAGAAGAACGTACTTTATTTATCCCCAGGGGGAAATTCAATTTTTTCACTTGTGTTATTTTTCAGTCATGCTACACACACAGTTTTTTGGTATATACATACAATCATGCACACACATGCAGTGGACATGCTTAGGGAGAGATGTCAGAGTGAGGATACTGCCATTAACCAACGCACCCCAAGCAGTTTGGGGGTTCGGTGCCTTGCTCAAGAGCACCTCAGCAGTGCCCAGGCAAGTGAACCAGCACCTCTCCAGCCACCAGTCCACTTGCCAAACTTCGTCCATACTGGGACTCGAACTGGTGACCCTTCCCAAGCCAAGTCCCTATGGACTGAGCTACTGCCGCCCCAGATCAGCACAGACCCTTTGAATAAAGTTTATTATTATTATAATTATAATTATTATTATTATCCCTGTACGGTTACATCTCAGAGTTCCCATCTGATCTGACTTTTCTCTGACTTGAAGCCGTGTTTGTCTTCGTCATGGAGCTGCAGCAAAGATCCTGGACCTGAACTGGACCTCTGGCTCTTGAATCAAACCCATCACTGACTCATCCTCATGTATTTATTTTATTATTCACTGAATCATCAAAGAGTTTATTTGTGTGAACCCTTCAGAAGTCCAACACGGAGCTGTGTGAAGCAGCAGACACCACGTGTTCGTCTCTAACTGAAGAGCGTGCTCCCTGTTAGCCTCCTGTTAGCCTCCTGTCAGCGTCGAGTAAACAGAAGAGGCAGCTTTATCCCTGCATGCAGCCCATAATATTCCTGTGTGATAAACAGCCACTGAGGAAAGAGCAGTAAACACCTGAGGCGGGCCGTAAAAGTAAACGGTACGTCCTCCGCACTGATGAGCCGGCCCATTGATCCGAGGGAAACACACTGTAGATATTCACTGACAGGAGAGACATGAACAGCCTGTAAACACATCAAACCAGCCTGAACTACCAGCCTCCCTCCCAGGGGGCGATGGAGAGGCTGGACGTCACTGGAGGAGGAGGAAGAGTGAGAGAGGGAACATCAGAGAGCGGACGAGAGGAACTAAAGTCACAGATCAGAGGAAGATGAAGAGCCGCTCTCCTGAAGCAGCTTTTTCAGGTTTAGGACATGTGATGAAACCTGCGTCTGTGCTGCTCAGCTAACACCTGAAGGAACATCAGAGCAGTCTGATGAGGTTCAAAGGTCAGGAGAAATAACACACTACTTCCTGTCCAACAGAGCGGCATGCTGCACGCTGCACCCGAAGGTAAAGAACTTTGATGGTCGGAGTCTGAGTCTCTGATCTGACCTCATCAATAACTAACTGATCAGAGTTATTCATCAGGATGGTTCCTATCACCTTCAGATCCTTCCTTGCCTCCTCCCAGTGTTTCCTGAAACCTTGTTTTGTGTGCACAGAGCTGCAGGAACTCCCCGAACCATTAAACACACTTCAGCTCAGGATCACAAAGTTCCTCTCTCATCCATGCTGGCATTTTACATTATGCACAGCGTTATCAATAATCATCAGCGGGGCTAAATCTCTCTTTATTAATGTGTTGTGCCTGAGGCCGGGGCCGCGGGGCCGCCTGACTGAGAGCCCCGTTCATGCCGGTGTGATTTCTGCTCATTTGTCTACATCATGGAGCCATGCATCAGCCGCAGATTGAGCTCCAGCCAAGCTCCACCACTTAATCAGCAGGTTAATGCCAGCCTCGCAGGGAGAGGGGGTGTCAGCGGCCATATTGGGATTTCAGCCCATTTACAAAGTGTGCATAGGAAATTACCTTACCCTCCCTCCCTCACTCCCCCCTCAGAGTGCTGTTGGAGTCAGCAGGGGGGGGGGTGACGACAGAGAAAGAGAGAGAGAGAGATGCTATTATGTCCAGAAGAATTATGCTTCCTCTTCTTCCTCCCTCTGACATTCTCTCTCCCTCTCTAACGTCCTCCCTCTTCCCGCCTCCCCTCTTTATCTCTGCGTCTTGTCACTCTCCTTCACTCCCTCCATATTCACTTCCTCTCTCCCAGGCTCTCTCAGCCTCTCCCTCTCCGTTGTCCTCTTCTTTATCCTTCCCTCTCTGTCTGCCACCTCTATTCTGGGGGAACATGGCGTCCCAGAGCCCCTGTGTAATATAACTGCCTCTATCTCTGTGTGTGTGTGTGTGAGCGCTCCTGCACACACACTCCTGCGCTCCTGCCTGCGCTCTGGCAATATGCTCTCACTCAATCAGATTTGCATAAGTAACCTCTCAGCAGGCCTGCTCCACTGGCCAGGTGCGTTCTGTATTTGCATATAGAACTGTGAGGCTCCCCAGAGTCACTTTAGACTCCAGTGACTGCTGAGTGAGCCCACATGAAATCTGAATTAAAAACCCTCCGCCCGCCCGTCTGACACCCTCCTCCATCCCTGCCCATCTACATACCTCCTCCACCTCCCTCCGTCTCCTCCCACCTGCCCACACATCAGCCTGGATCTACCTGGATGGCTTCCTCCACCTCCACCAAAGCATAACTCATCAGTTATCTCTGCAGCAGACGCCTCCTCCACCTCAACCAACCACCTGCTGAACTACACCCGCTGATAATTAAACATCAACGTCACAGATCAACATCCTATCAGCAGCTGCCCCCTCTCCGGCCTTCAGCTCAGGAACCAACAGAGATCAGACTTGGACCTCCAGGCTGGAGAGGAGAAAGAGGGTGGAGAAGGAGAGGATGGAAAAGAAGGAGAGGATGGAGAAGATGGAGAGGATGGAGAAGAAGGAGAGGATGGAGAAGATGGAGAGGATGGAGGAAGGAGAGGATAGAGTATGGAGAGGATGGAGAAGAAGGAGAGGGTGGAGGAAGGAGAGGATGAAGAGGAAGAAGATGAAGGAGAGGATGGAGAGGATGGAGAAGATTGAGAGGATGGCGAGTATGGAGAGGAGGGAGGATGGAGGATGGAGAAGAAGGAGACGAAGAAAAAAGGATGGAGAGGAAGGAGAGGATGGAGGAAGGAAAGGAAGGAGAGGATAGAGGAGGAGAGGATGGAAGGGATGGAGAGGATGGAGAAGATTGAGAGGATGGAGGAAGGAGAGGATGAAGAAGATGTAGAGGATGAAGAGGAAGGAGAGGAGGGAGAAGATTGAGAGGATGGAGAGGATGGAGGAAGGAGAGGATGGAGGAAGGAAAGGAAGGAGAGGATAGAGGAGGAGAGGATGGAAGGGATGGAGAGGATGGAGATGATGGAGAAGATTGAGAGGATGGAGGAAGGAGAGGATGAAGAAGATGTAGAGGATGAAGAGGAAGGAGAGGAGGGAGAAGATGTAGAGGATGAAGAGGAAGGAGAGGAGGGAGAAGATTGAGAGGATGGAGAGGATGGAGGAAGGAGAGGATGGAGAGGAAGAAAGAGAAGATGGAGAGGATGGAGAAGATGGAGAGGATGCACAGGAAGGTGAGGATGCAGAGGATGGAGAAGATTGAGAGGATGGAGAGGATGCAGACGATGGAGAGGGTGGAGAAGAAGTAGAGAAGGGAGAGCATGGAGAGGATGGAGAAGATGGAGAGGATGGATAGGATGGAGAAGATGGAGAGAATGTAGAAGATGGAGAAGAAGGAGAGAAGGGAGAGCATGGAGAGGATGGAGAAGAAGGAGAGAAGGGAGAGCATGGAGAAGATGGAGAAGAAGGAGAGAAGGGAGAGCATGGAGAGGATGGAGAGGATGGAGAAGATAGAGATGAAGTTATGGCACAGCTTTGGACTGGGGCATAAAGCATACTGGTCATGACTTCCTGCCTGCCTGATGACACTGTGGTAAAAAGATGAAACACGGGAGTCTTCTCATGCAGAGGATGAGGAGTTTATTCACAGACATGTTCACAGAGGTTAGAATAATAACATCATTAGTGTTGTCTTACTGAAGCCGACAAACCTGAAAGCTCATCTGAATCCATCACAGTCCTGTTCCCAGCCTCACTCCACCTTTAGGAGTCTTGTTCTCCCGTGCAGACTCTGGTCCTGGTGGAGTTCCTGACTCACCTTCAACACGTTAAACTCTCATGTGGTTCCTCCTCTCGGTCTGAAACACAGATCATCTCTGAGCTCACAGAACTCTCACTGGTTGTATTTTCAGGGTTTGTGGGTCTCTCTCTGTCCATCAGGTATAAACTGAAGGTGTGAGAGAGAGTCTAAGTGTGAGGGTTTTTATAAATGACTCCAGAGTTGATTGAACGTGGACTGAGACGATGAAACCGTCCGGAGACTGGAGCTCTTTTATTCTGTCCTCTGTGTGTGTGTGTGTGTGTGTGTGTGATGTAAATGCCCAGGAGAAGATATTGAAATGTATGCTCGTCTCTCTCTCTCCGTGACAGCAGCGCTGAAATTGGCTCACTGGATCTCAGTGGTGTCCCATTTCTGGGGGATAAAACTTGTAAAACAATTCATTTTAATACATGGAGAACCCCAGTTTGCCTCAGCCGGGCGAGAATGCATAATTTCCCCGACTCTGAGCTTGACCTCGACTTAAGGGTGTCCCTAACTAAGGGCTATTTGCTGAAAAACCAGCGGCTATACTCTCTGTCATTTGTGCTTTCTTATATGTTAATGCATCCAGGAATTTATTCTAAGACCATCGCAGGAAAAGAGGAGGGGACGCCACCAGGGAATACCGATGGCTGAGCAATATCCTTTTTCCATGAACAGAGGAAATTGTTCAGTGACCCTCTGAGGTCCAGCACATTTGAATATGTGTGTTGTCCCTGTCTGCAGCCTAATCAGAACAGATTGAGTCATGGCCAAAACACAACAGGGCTGCTTCAATGAAATGAAATGCATTTGTTCTGCTGCTCTCGACACAAACATTCAACAGAGCGAGCTCGAAGCCTCGTTTGCATTTCAGGTTTCAAAGCAGGAGAAAAGAGGCGTGTGTGTGAAGTGGGGATGTTGTGTAATAGAAGCAGACGGATGAAGAAAAGACGTGTTTCTTCAGATACTTAAGATTTGTTTCCTGTAACTTTGGACTAAGCCGCTTCCTCTCCCTGCTTCATTTGCATGTCTTGTTTCTCCTCGACCTCTCCTCTTGTTCTTCCTCTTCACTTTATCCGTGTCGGGTGGAGCTGAGGCGTGCTGGGGTCAGCCGCGGCGTCGGGCACATGAGAGGACACTTGTAATATACAGAGAGGGCAGGCAGAAATATAATAACATGAAAGAAGGTGAAGGCGAGCACCAGCACAAGGTCTTCATCTCTCATGTATAGAAATTGGAAACGTCTGACCAGCGAGGGCTTGCTTATCTGTGAGGGCAGATAGCATCACGAAACAGGCCTGTAATGGCCACATGCTCCACTTGATAATCCCCCCCCTCCTCCTCCTCTTCCTTCTCCTCCTCCCGCCGCCGTCCATCCGTCCAGATACGCGGCCCCCGGTCTCAGGGCTTAGAGTCTCAGAGAGCAGGGGAGCATTACTGATACAAAGAAATGCATTTGTGCTCCTGCAGCTCTCCGGAGCACCGGGTTAACATAATAGCTTTCCTCCCGGCCCGGCCTTGTTTTTGATTGATACTTTTCAATTACAGTCCACTCCCGTCCGAGCCGGCCCCGCGCGGCCCCCGCTGCACCCAGAATGCTATTTTTCCCTCAGTGTGATAACTTCAAACATTTAGGGGTACAAGAGGCGCGGTAACCCTGTTTAGCCGGCACAGTAAATTGGTTCCATGTTCAACATAATAGCACTGACAGGCTTTTGCTAGGGAAATCAGTCCGGCAAAGGGACATGCCAACGATAAGACATCCAGCTTTGAAATTCTATTTCTCCGTATCAGAATTAAATCTGGACTTTATATTTCTTTCTGCCGGGCCCCGGCTCTCTCTGGTCGCTTCCCGGCCTCCACTATTTGATCACGGGGTGACAACTAATACTTACCCCTGAGATCCGCCGCTCGCTCCATTTTCTGCGACTTTGGACCCGATTTTTTCTGCTTCTTGTTATTTTTCCTCCTTTTTTTTTCAGAGTGGTTGTCAAAATCTCGGATGATTTGTCCTTCCCTGGGATGTAATGCATCAGAACAAACTCTGCTGCTGCAGCGTTTAAAGATACCAGTGCTCACCTGAGGCCTGCACGATCCACACACACGCACACACGCACACATATACACACACACAGGATCATGTTAACACTGTGAGCTCTGCAGAACATATCCACCGTGCATGTGTTGCTTTAGAGGGATGTCATCAAGAGGAGAATTTACAGATGCTTAGAATCTGAACGACCTACATGTACGTTACAGTTTGTGTTACTATAGTTACCTGATAAAGGGTTAAATTATGATATTAAAATGTAAACATGCTGTTCATCAGATTTATAAACATTCAGAGTAACACAACAACTATGAAACACTTCCCAACCCTTAAGAGGTTAATGACCTCATGACAAGTTTAACACTGCACCTCCACTCCACACACAACATTTAACACGACAAAGAGAAAACCTGAAGTCACAGCTTGAATAGTGAAGGTGCAGCATGATGCAGGACTTTCTGTTGTTGTTTATAACCTTTGTGTACCACACACACACACACACACACACACACACACACACACACACACACACACACACACTCCTCTCTGTGTAAACATGTAATCATTAGCAGGAGCAGCTCTCTCCTATCGAAGCTCATCTGCACCCTGCTCCGCTGACAGCTCGGGCTGCAGATAATTAATCTGTTTAGCGGGGGGGATATGTGTGTGTGTGTGGGGGGGGGGGGGGGGGGGGGGGGTCAGATAAGTTTGTGGATTTACACATTTTAAAGTCGTCCTCTCCCTCAATGGCACCAAACTGAGAGATATTCTAATGTCATTAATTACTATTTCCGACTGGATGGTCTCGGCTGTGTGTGGACCAGCTGTTTCATCAACCGTGTGTGTGTACGTGTGTGTGTGTGTGTGTGTGTGTACGTGTGTGTGTGTGTGTGTGTGTGTGTGTGTGTGTGTGTGTGTGTGTGTGACTTTCTCAAAGACTCTGCTGTAACTCAAACCTCCATCACAGAGCTGCGTTGAGAAGACGTGAACAGAAATATAATCATATTTATCTAAACTGATGCAAACAGACGAGTGTGAGGCGGTGATGTCATCAATCCACGCTCGCTCTGTTAAATGTGTTTAATATATTTATAATATATATATATATATATGTATGTATTATATATATTTATAACCAATGAGAGTGTTTCAATGACTTATAATCAACATGAGAGAGTGGCCTTATCTATTACAGCACACATCATGAAACACACTGAGGAGAGTCACTGCTGTGACCTCCTATTAAACACACAGACACACTGAATTCAAAACTGTGTAGTATTTAAAGGTACAGTGTGTAGTATTTAAAGGTACAGTGTGTAGTATTTAAAGGTGCAGTGTGTGGTATTTAAAGGTGCAGTGTGTAGTATTTAAAGGTACAGTGTATAGTATTTAAAGATACAGTGTGCAGTATTTGAAGGTGCAGTGTGTAGTATTTAAAGGTATAGTGTGCAATATTTAAAGGTGCAGTGTGTAGTATTTAAAGGTGCAGTGTGTAATATTTAAAGTTACATTGTGTAGTATTTAAAGGTACAGTGTGTAGTATTTAAAGGTACAGTGTGTAGTATTTAAAGGTGCAGTGTGTAGTATTTAAAGTTACAGTGTGTAGTATTTAAAGGTACAGTGTGTAATATTTAAAGTTACAGTGTGTAGTATTTAAAGGTACAGTGTGTATTATTTAAAGATACAGTGTGTAATATTTAAAGTTACATTGTGTAGTATTTAAAGGTACAGTGTGTGGTATTTAAAGGTGCAGTGTGTAGTATTTAAAGGTGCAGTGTGCAATATTTAAAGGTACAGTGTGTAGTTGTTTGTGTAGAATGATGGTGGAGGTTTCTATCAGGACCAAATGAATCAGCTGACCTCTAAAGAATAAACATGGTGTATATGAATCATTTAAGGATCATAAATATGACGGGTTTGTGTGCAGTGAGTCCTGTGTGTGTGTGCGCGTGTGTGTGTTGGTATCAGTGTCTCCTATAGATGTCAGATGGACGTCAGCATCTGCAGCTGGAGATTTACACATTCCAAGCATGCATTAGGAGGGGGGCATAAAGAGACATAGATATGGAGAGAGTGACAGAGAGGGAGGGGGGAGAGAGTGGGGGAGGAGGGGGGTGCTCCCGGGTCCCCTGCTCTGACATTGTGAGTGTCAGACTGCAATCACTTTAATCAGAGCAGGGATATGCATGATAAAACGGATAAGGGACTTTAATCAAAAAAATTCGCTGGTCTGGAAACGTGACACACTCCAACAAGCACACACCCCCCCCTCCTCCCCCCTTCTCCCCCTTCTCCCCCACCTCCTCCTCAACCTCCCCTTCCTCCCAGTGTCACCCCACTGCCACCCCGGTCTGAGCTCCCATGAATATGCATGGCCCCACAAAGAGTTAGACGTTCAGACGGACCTTCAGCTGAGGAGGAACACACACACACACACACACACACACACACACACACAGGTTTATTGACTCCGTCAGTGTCGTCGATCAGATCGATAGATTTTCCATGTTTACAATAAAGACAGAATAAAGGGAGCCGCTCCTCCTCTTCCTCCTCCTCCTCCACCTCCTCCTCAGGATTAATTTGTGCGTCAGCAGCTGCGGCTCCTCCACATTCCTTCACACGTTTCCTCTTTATCACGTGTTAATGGGATTCATGTTCACAGTCATAGGTTCATGTTAGTGAACGCAGCGTCTGTATGCTCCGCTGCTGCTTAATGATAAATTACACATGTTGGAAATGACATGCGGACGCCGGCCCTGACATGAAATATAAATACCCTCATTTGGGTAAGTTCATACATTCAGATGGAATCAGTGCTGACAGTGTGGAGACTCTGAACACTAACACAGCACATGTATGACACACACACACACACACACACACACACACACACACACACACACACACACACACACACACAACATAACACGGAGAGCAGTGTGTACACAGTACCTGCTGCTGAGCGCAGGAGACACACACGTCTGCTGCACGTCTCAGAGTAACCAATGATCTCATGATAACAACACACAGCTTCATGACACGTGATGTAGATGAGTTAGCATCTTTATAAACCTCTCTGAATTATAAGGTGTGTAAATGTGACATGTCTCGTCCTGTAGGTCTGAATATGATCGTTTTATACTTTCAGGGTTTTGAATGCTAACCTTTATTTAACCAGATGAGAACCCATTGAGATCAAGACCTCTTTTACAAGGGCGACCTGGCCAAGCGGTCAGCAGCACATGTCAAGATTAGATTAGATTAGATTAGATCAGATTAGATCAGATTAGAACCTTTATTTGTCTACAATGTGGAAAATTGCCTTCAGCTTCACAGACAAACAGACAATACAACATTTTTAGAGAACAGAGAGAGCGCTTGGGATTCTTCCTGGTGATTGCAAGCAGAATTCTTTTAAGGAGCTAGTATAAAATATGGAGTATAAAAATATAAAACATATCCCTATGTACATACACATACACATACATAAGAACACATATGTATACACATATATACATATACACATATGTGCATATGCATGCACATAGACACATGTGCATACGTACATACATACATAAATCCTACAAATGAGGTCATAAAATTATGCAGGCCCCTGTAAACCCTGGGCAGGGGACAGGCGGATGCTGCAGTTTGCTATCTGTTTGTTTGAGTTTGCTAAAGTTGAACTTTAAAAGTTTGGTTTGATTTTGCAATCTAAGAATTTAATAATTTAATTGCTCTTGGAACAAGAAGAAGAAGAAGAACGTACTTTATTAATACCCAGGGGGAAATTCAATTTTTTCACTCATGTATTTTTCAGTCATGCTACACGCACAGTTTTTGGTATATACATACAATGCACACACATGCAGTGGACATGCACTTAGGGAGAGATGCCACAGTGAGAATGCTGCCATCAGCCAGCGCACCCCAAGCAGTTGGGGGTCCGGTGCCTTGCTCAAGGGCACCTCGGCAGTGCCCAGGTAAGTGAACACCAGTCCACTTGCCAAACTTCGTCCATACTGGGACTCGAACCGGCGACCCTTCGGTTCGCAAGTTAAGCTCCCGAATACAACACAGCAACATTCATCCCAGCAGCAGCAGCAGGCGGCTCTGCTCCTCCTTAGAGTCAGAGTTTCCTCCTGACTGAGGCCGGTTGTCACTCACAACCTCAGCAGCAGGAGGACGAGAGATGGAGAGACACGGGAATCGACTCTAAAGGGGGCGGGGTTATTCACAGACAGAGGCGGAGCTATGATGCTGATTTTTTAAGATGATGGTTATCAATGCAGCAGAGACGTTAAACACTGAATATGGAGACACAGAGAGACATGCTGACAGCCAGTGGAAGTCTTGTTAGTTGGTGTTAATATTTAACTCCATCTTTAAAACCTCTTCACTAAAACAAACTTTAACAAGCGTCACAGGACAGAGCTGAAGTCCTCCCACATCATTATTGTAGTGTGTATTATTTATTGTTGGTGTGTTTGGACCCAAACGCAGACAAAAACCTTCGACCAGCCGCGTTAAGGAAGATCTCAACGAGCTGCAAATGACGTGCATAGCATGCTAATGTCTGAGTGTGTCACTTGGTACACTTACACAGTTTGAGGCTTTACTGTGTAAGTGTGTCCATGTTTGTGTCCATGTGTGTGTAGATGTGTGCGTGTCTGTGTTGTCCTGTTTGGCCCCTGAACGCAACACTTTGTCCCGTCCAGATCCGGCCGAGGACAGATGCTGAGTGTCAGAAACTCTGAGAGCTGCTCACTCTGCCACACATCAAAGCTAATGAAGTGTGTTCAAGAACCATGGAGAGTGAGTGTGTGTGTGTGTGTGTGTGTGTGTGTGTGTGTGTGTGTGTGTGTGTGTGTGTTTGTGTGTTTGTGTGTGTTTGTCACAGTGTAATTGCTTCCTGAGCTATGCTGATTAATTAGCACATACATGCATTTGTGAGCGGGTCATACATGGCGAGCCAGATGGTCTGAAAGGAAACATGTATGTGCGCTGAGTGCTATCAGGAGCGGGTAAACATTAGCATAATATATTGGAGAGAGCATGGCGCACAATAAAGACAATTAAGTGTGTGATCGTGGGGACACTTCCTGAGAGCGCGCAGGAACCAAACTCTGACGCCCGCAACACTTCAGCTCTGATGACTGCCTGCTCTCCATTAGCTGCTTTTATTGGCCACCAGCCTCTCTCTCTCTCTCTCTCTCTCTCTCTCTCTCTCTCTCTCTCTCTCTCTCTCTCTCTCTCTCTGTGTGTGTGTGTGTCACCTTCAGAAACCGTACTGTAGGATCCAGGTTTAGATAAGAGATTGACATCAGGGTCACAGTCTCAGTCCGGGCTCAGATAGGTCTGGTGTTTGTGATGTTTGTGGTTCTGGTCTGAGTCAGAGACTCTTAGGTGATCTCCATCAGTCGGTGCCTTCAGGTGTCAGGCGTGTCTTCATCGTTCTGAAAGGTGTGTTTGTTGATATTTATTTATTTGAATTTTTACACATTAAATACAAAACATCAGTGTAAACAATTAAAGCAAGCGAATGAACGAAAAAGCAACCAATATTAATCAATGATAATTTTAAATAAAAGATAAATAAATAAAAAAGGAAAATAAAAAACATTGAAAATACAATAAGATAAATAGGTTAATATTTAAAAGATAAATAAGTGGAAAAGGTACAAAAAAAACAATAAGAATAACAATTCAAATATATATATACATATATTAAAAAATAAAAATAATGATAAATAAATAATAACTATTATTATTATTATTATTATTATTATAATACAAAAAACAAACTTAGAAATAAAATATAAATAACCACAACAATAAAGGAATAAAGGTTTGAGTTATAGAAGAGATTCAAACCCTCAAAGGATCAAAATGAAGAAAGGCTGCCATATTTAAAAAGAAAGGTTTGTGGATCTGGGCAGTTTGTTGATATTTAAAGTGTGCTCTGCCCTCCTTGGACTCGTCCTGCAGCTCACAGCTAAACTGGTGCTAGTCCTGCTGCTCACAGCTGAACTGTTGTTCGTCCAGCAGTTTGTTCATATTTAAACTGTGCTCTGCCCTCCTTGGACTTGTCCTGATGCTGACAGCTGAACTGGTGTTCGTCCTGCAGTTTATTGATATTTAAACTGTGCTCTACCCTCCTTTGACTCGTCCTGCTGCTCACAGGTGAACTGGTGCTCGTCCTGCTGCTCACAGGTGAACTGGTGCTCGTCCTGATGCTCACAGGTGAACTGGTGCTCGTCCTGCTGCTCACAGGTGAACTGGTGCTCGTCCTGATGCTCACAGGTGAACTGGTGCTCGTCCTGCTGCTCACAGCTGAACTGGTGCTCGTCCTGCAGTTTGTTTATATTTAAAGTACACTCTGCCCTCCTTGGAATCGTCCTGCTGCTCACAGCTGAACTGGTGCTTGTCCTGCAGTTTGTTTATATTTAAAGTGCGCTCTGCCCTCCTTGGACTCCTCCAGCTGTTTACAGCTGAACTGGTGTTCGTCCGGCAGCTTTCGTTGCTCTCAGATTGAAGCTGTCTCTTTCGGGTGGTGAGGCGGAGGGAAATGAGGGACTCTCTCCTGATGAGTTGATGTGACGTGGGATCAGGTTGTCGCTGGTGTTACTTTTACTGTTAATCAGAAAGTAAAGTATTGATTCTGATTGGTCTAAACCCCTTGACGACGGTTATTAACTTCCACTAACATGAGCAACACCAGAGGCAAACTGATCACACGTCATGTCCAATAAATCCACTTTGCGTCGTGGTCTCGTCTCACCCTGTTTGGATTATATTCCCCATAACTACCTGCTAACCAAACATCATCCCTGACCTAGAGACCTCTCCATGGCTAAAGTTTCTCGTGTGCTGGATGTTGACGGAGCGCTGCCTCGCTCTCTCTCTCCTCTCTCTGAGTCTCATCTTCCTCTCTCTCTCTCTCCGGTTAGCAGCTCACCTTCCAGAACAAATCCTGTAAATCTGCAGATGATCATTTGGAGGGCAAAGAGCTTGTTAGCCTAATGATGGAGTTTAACCAGCCCTTAACGGAAATATGGACGCGCTTCAGCTGAGCAGAACACCGTGATGCTTCAGGAGGAGGAGGAGGAGGAAGAGGAGAGAAGTGAAAGACGGGAGGACTGAAAGGAAGAGGAGGAAGTTTTGAGTTTGTGATTCCTCCTCTCCAAACCATGGCCCCCTCCTCAAGCTCAACGCAGAGAAGGCCTGCTGTGTCTGCACCTCCTCACGACTTTAAATGGCTGAATAGACTTCAGTATGATGGTTTTTTCATCGTCCTCCCCCTCTGTTGCCGGTTCCTGCTGACGCTAGTGTAACTTCTCCCTCTCAGAGTGTGTGTTTCCTGCAGGTCTGTGTGTTTGCTTGATTCAGCTCACAGAGATAATGAATCTGGTGTTTATGGAGGGTGTTTGCAGAATGGTTTCACCTCGCCGTCGTCCTCTCTATCTGATTCATGGAGACGAGATAAGAGCGTCCTGTTTTCCTCCAGTGACACAGACGGCGTGAGACTTAATGAGGAAAGGTGAGGGACCTCTTCATTTCTACCTGCCTGCTGTGACAAAGTAATATAGAGAAATAAAATGTGATGTTATCAGAGTGTGAGCCTCTCTATCACACTCATTTCTGTGATTTGAAACGAGCCGTTCGGTTTAAATGGAGTCTCTGATAACGAGGACGATAAGACGGAACGAAAAATTATCAATTAATTAGCAAACAGGTGATTTAATGAGAACAGGAACAACTGCTGTTTGTGCTCAGGCTGCTGTTTAGACTCTCCAATCCAGTTATTATTAATGTGTGTGTGTGTGTGTGTGTCCGAGCTGACCTGAGGATGAAGAGGAGGATGAAGAAGCCTGTGTCTCTGGATGCTTCAGGTAGACCTCTCCTCACCTCCTCACCTCTGATCTGTCCGACTGTATCTTCACCCTTCATCTGCACTCAAAGAAAGCAACATGGTGTCTGTTTTATCAACATCAATATAACATGTAGCTTCTGTTATATTAATTCATGTTTAGTGGTTCAACATGTTTAAATCATGTAGTTTTAACATGACGTGCAAAATCCTTAAAACTACAAGATTGCTTTATGTCAACACAATCTAATGGGTTTAGGTAGGAATCCCATCTGCAGTACCTCTCCAGAGCAGAAGGGGGCAGTAACGTGCGACAGGCCCTACTCATCAGCCAAGGTAGCATGCTTCTGGTTAGACTGGTTTTCCTCATATCTTTCTGGAAGAACTTTTTCAGTTCATGCTGGAAAATATGTCTCATCAGTAGAAAACCTTTCCTGTGACGTCCCACAAGGTTCTGTCCTGGACCCCCTGTTGTTTTCTCTCTATCTATTTATTATATCTCTATTTTCCCATATGGTCTAGCGGTTAGGATTCCTGGTCTTCACCCAGGCGGCCCGGGTTCAACTCCCGGTATGGGAACAGTCTGGGGGCGGCAGTAGCTCAGTCCATAGGGACTTGGCTTGGACACCGAAGGGTCGCCGGTTCGAGTCCCAGTATGGACGAAGTTTGGCAATTGGACTGGTGGCTGGAGAGGTGCTGGTTCATCTGCCTGGGCACGGCCGAGGTGCCCTTGAGCAAGGCACCGAACCCCCAACTGCTCTGGTTGACGGCAGTATCCTCACTCTGACATCTGTCCCTAAGCATGTTCACTGCATGTGTGTGCATTTGTATGTATATACCAAAAAAAAAAAAAACTGCATGTGTAGCATGTCCAAAATAGCACGAGTGAAACAATTGAATTTCAATAAAGATCAATAAAGTACCTTTCTTTCTTCTTCTTCTTCATCTGCTCCCCCTTAGGGTATCTTATAAGAACTTTTAAAGACATCTCTTATCACTTCTATGCTGATGACATTCAGCTGTGCTTGTTGTCTATCCTGCTTGACTGTGTGGACTGTATAAAGTGTTGGATGGCAGAGAATTACCTTCAGGGGAATTCAGATAAGACTAAAGTTCTTATCTCAGCTCCTGACCGTGTTGTTCCTGAGGTGAAGAGAAGCCTTGGGTTTTTGTCCTCTGCTGTTAAACCTGCCCTACGCAATCTTGGGGTCCAAGGGCCTGGCCCAGGATGTGAATAGTTTGGTACATTCTTCTTTTTATCACTTCAGAAATATCGCCAAACTCAGACCTTTTGTGTCCACAGCTAAGCTGGAAATGATTATACATGCTTTTGTGTCATCTTGCTTGGATTATTGTAATTCTCTCTTTACATGTCTTTGCAATGCATCCTTGAACCAAATCATCTAGGAGATCTCATGTTACACCGATCGTCATTTCTTTGCACAGGCTTCCAGTTAAATGTAGGATCCAGTTTAAAATTCTTGTTGTTGTGTACAGAGCGCTCAATGGTCTACAGTCTACATTAGGGAGCTGCTGAAGCCTTATAACTCCAGCAGGACTCTGAGGTCCTCTGATCAGGGTTTGTTAAGCACCTTGTGACCTCTGGTCTTGAGAGGTGCTCTATGAATAAATCTTACTTACTTACTTACTTACTTAGTTACTTACTTACTTACTTACTTACTTACTTACTTACTTACTTACTTCTGGCAAAGAAGAGCCATTACAGAAGTTAAAATATAAAATAACTAACTCTCAGAGACGTGCAGCAGGAAGTTCTTCATCCTCTGACTCTGACAAAGAAAGGAGCTCTTCATCAAACTAATTTTGTGTTTACATGTTCCAACTTTCACAAAACTCAAAACTTTCACAGCTTCGTCTGTTTTCTGTTTCTTTTGTCAAACAGACACACACACACACACACACACACACACACACACACACACACACACACACACACACACACTGAGCTGTCTTTCATTGAACATATGGTTGTGTCACCCATGTGTGTAGAAAGTGTGTTAGCCCTGGCACAGAGCCAACACAGAAACTTCAGCGCCGCTCTCAAACTGATGGAGAAGTTTCTCTACAGGGCACAGACAATGCTTCCTGTGCTGCACACACACACACACACACACACACATACACACTCAGCGTACTGTATTTCATGTATTGTGTCCCTGCGTGTGTAAACATGCCTCCTACACGTGGACCGGTAATTGATGCAGGCTCTTCTGCAGGGCAGGACGGAGGCAGCGGAGAACAGTTGGCGACAAACGTTGAGTCTTTGAAGCGGGTCGCGTTACAAATCCTCAAACCTGTTGAAGAAAACAAACCGCCGCCCCCGCCTTCTTCTGTGGACGCTAATCTGAGTTTCTCTGATTCTCCCTCCAATTATGAAAGAGGAGCGGTGTGTATTCTATCGCCGGCTGGCAGACGATTCACAGAAACACTGCAACGGTGGTCGGGGACACGGCACGCACATCACAATTAACCGCTAATCCTTCACTGACGAGTTCAAGATGGCAATTTAATTTAGCCGCCACTGTTTCTTTGCTTTCTCAAAGCTTTTTCAATTTCCCGCCTCGGTCCCAGGTGCCACGACTCAAACTTTGAAGCAGATATCAATAGTTTATTGGCTCTGAGTATTAATTTAACAGGAGCAATGATGTTTTTTCTTCACACTCTCAGAGAGAAGAGGTTTTGGAGGATTTAAGGGCTTTTTATCCACTGCGGAGATTAGTAAGAAAATAATGAATTTCAGAGCAAAAGTGGGAAAAAGCATTAATGAGAAGTGGAGGAAGATAAGTTGAGCAACAGATAACAGGCCCCAGAGAGAGGACTGTACTGTGACTGAGACTGAGAGGAGAGAGAGACGAGCTCGCTCTGTACGACTTCAATCAACGAGCACGTGGAGATGAAACTTAACCGAAAACATCTGTGGGTCGTTTGGTCATTGGAGAAACACAGGATAGCAGGACATGCAGGATGCAGGATGAAGGACATGCAGGACACGCAGGACATGCAAGACGCAGGGTGCAGGACATGCAGGACATGCAGGACATGCAGGCCGTAGGGTGCAGGACACGTAGGACATGCAGGACGCAGGGTGAAGGACACGCAGGACATGCAGGACGCAGGGTGCAGGACACGCAGGACACACAGGACATGCAGGCCGCAGGGTGCAGGACATGCAGGACGCAGGGTGCAGAACGCAGGACATGCAGGGTGCAGGACGCAGGACATGCAGGATGCAGGGGACAGGGTGCAGGACACACAGAAAGCAGGACGCAA